>NC_040040.1:33478981-33574490 GCF_003713205.1 Coffea eugenioides
GAATAAGACAAAAGTCCTCAGTTCTCAAATAATTACATCAAATACTTATCAAGTGAATCGAATTCAAATTATATATGAGATATCCCTTCAGGCACTAATAACTCAATACAAGCGCTTTCTTTGGCCTCGAGCCCTGTGGGGAAAAATTATTTTTGGGGGTCACTAATTAAGCCTCAGAACTTCCATTTCCAAACCTGTTAAGGAAAACAAATTGGGGTGAGCTAACGCTCAGTGAGGCCAAGGGAAAAACATGCAAGCATGCGAGCAAAGACACAATATAAAGCAATAACTCAAGTAACAAGTAACTGCGAAACATTAAGCAAGTAGGGAATTTGATCACAATAAAAGGATACGGGAGCTCTCAGGAGCTAATCCACGCGCGATCCAAGCTCAGGTAGTTGACCATCCGTCAACTTTCACAGTTATCCATGTAGAACTCCACTTACTACCTCCAGTCACCATGACACCCTCTTGGATCCATAACCAAACAAGCATGTAGGTGGTATCACTTAACAAGTATACCTAGCAAGACCCCTTATTTGGATCAAGCTATAACACTTCCCAAGGTTCACCAAGTTTCTCGACCAAGCCCTTGCCGGCTCGAGTTACAAGGCTAGCCAATGGGTTGGGGCATCTCAAACCTAGCTTGATTGATAGGATTCAATCCAAATCCAAACAACAAGTGAAAGAAAATAAAGATGCACCCCAAGCCTCGAATATTTAGTGGGATTAAACTTAAGGCTGAATAACTAGCGGGTGAAAATGTCTAGAATACTTGGCGGGATTAAACCCAAGACCAAATAACTAGTGGGAAAAATGAAAGAGACCTAGAATACTTGGCAGGGTTAGACCCGAGCACAAATAACTAGTGGGAGAAAATGAAAAAGTACCTCAGGCCCAGAATAATTGGTAGGATTAGACCCGAGCTCAAATAACTATCGAGAGAAAATGAAAATGCACTCTAAGTCAAGAATATTTAATGTGATTAAACCCGAACCTAGATAACTAGCGAAAAAAATGAAAATGCACCCCAGACCTATACTACTTGGTGAGATTAGATTCGAGTTCAAATAACTAATGGGAGAAAATAAAGATCATTCCAGGCCTAGAATATTTAGTGGGATTAGACTCAAACCCAAAAGCTAGCGGGAGAAAATAAAAATGCAAAGTTTGGATTTCTAATCTTGAGAAAGCAAACTTGCAACATCCATGCCACGGGACTAGAGGAACAAAAAGAATAAAAAATACTTCCACAAGTGCAGAATGAAATAAAAAATGCAAAGCCTAGGTTGCTAGAAGGAAACGAAATGCAAGGTTCAGAGTGCTTTTACGTTCTTCCTAAGTAAACTTTGAGCACACTGGCAGAATTAGATATCATCTTTTCTGTGATGACCCACCTTCCTCCTAAGGTGAACCAAAGGGTTTAGCGGATTGCCTGCCCAACTTTCGCCAGGACTCACACACGAATCTCATAAAACAATAGCAATTCCCTACTTTAATAAAATGAACCCCAAAATAAACATCAAAACTCCATGGTTAAATATTCCACACCATCTAGAATTCCAAATTGTCCAGACATATATATACAACCAAATGGATAACCATCTAAGTCGTTTAATCAAATCACTAAGTATAACTAAGATGGCAAGTTACTTAAAGTAAGACGTCAACTCTTGAACAGTTTATTTTCCCCAATTCCACATTGCCAACCCCTGGTAAGGAAAACAAACTAAAGAAATGAGCTTTTGCCCAGTGAGGTTCCAAAACAATATGCAAACAAGTTGCAAGTTAGCAATTACATACATCACAATCTCAAAACAAGCTCAAATCCAAGCAAGTAGACGTTCACAAGACAAGTCATTGACATTTCAAGCAAACAAGTGGGATAAGGAATTAACACTTTCACGCATAAGGATATAGTCTGTTCTCGGAAGCAAGTTCCACAGTAGCTTATTCAGGATCCGTTGACACTTTGTCAACCATAACATACAGTAATAATATCCGGTAGAACTGCACTTCACTCCAGTCTCCGTCCACTTGAGTATACCAAATCCAAAGGATGCATCCAGTGGATAAACACAATAAACACTACCCATGGTTCCTCAATCTCTTCGACCAAGGCCTTGTTTGTGAGGACCCGTACTTTTCTTAATTGCACGTTTTCTGCATTTTCTTTATTAGAAAATTTTTCTAGATCAATTTTATGAGTAAATATAGTTTTTAAATGATTTTTCTAGTATCGGTTAGTTTTTGAGAAATTAAGAGCGTATATCGAACGTGGGACCCGCTAGTGCGAAAAATTCAGAAAATTTCGCCCAGTTAGGTTAAGTTTTGGATACTGGGTTTAATTTACCGGGTGCTATGAGATATTTAGAGGTACCAAGTGGATAGGTGTGAGAAAGACAAAAAAAGTTAGGCATGACATTAATGAGAGGGACAAGTGTCATGAAACCATTGGATGGGGACTTTGACTAACTTTTCTTAACTTTACTAAACATCCATTTTGACCAAATGTTTCTTCATTTTTCACCTTGTTGGCTGAAATTTTGAGGAGAGAAAAGAGAGGAAATCCTTCATCTTGTACTTCAATCCCTTGCTCCAATCTTGATTTCTAACCATTAAAAGTGAAGATTACTCCATCAAAGTTACTTATTAAGGAGGATTAAAGCTTTCTATAAAGGGATTTGTGAAAGAAAACCCTAATTATCATCTTTCTTGAGGTTCAAGGTACCTTGCTTTACCAAACTTCCTCTTTACTTCATTAATGCTTATTAGTGGTTTTTTAGTTGTTTTAGATGTTGTTTTGTGGGAAGATTTGCAATGAATGCATGGAATTTCCAGATTAGGGTCCATTTTTCTTCCTTATCTGCCCGTTTATGGTTCGACCAGCGTTAGAGGCCGAATTGCGCCTTTAGCACAAAACATGAATTGTAGGGAAATTATGCTTTATAGTTTCCTGTTAAAATTTCAGCTCAATCCCGAGCTTCGGGATAGCCTGAGATAATTCGGAAATACCCAGACTGGTCTAGGTAGGAGTTCAGCGAACAGGGTTGTCTTTTCACCCAATCTGACCGTGACTTTTCACCATGATCCTTACTGAATTAGATTTTGGCCAAAACATGAAAGTTGTATCCAATGGTATAAACTAGTATCCTGTAAAATTTCAGCTTGATCCGACCACTGTAGTATGTGAAATGACCGAAATACCATTGACTGTCCATGAAACCTGTTTCGCGCCCAGAATTCTGTTTTTGTGTAGTTTTCCATTTTTGATCATGAAAATGCAGGATTTGGCCATGGAGGTCTTCATAAGAAATTTAGGGTTGGGTCTTAGCTTCGAAACACCATAAGATACACTTCAATCGGACTTCGGTAGCCTGAATTATTGCTGTTTAACAATTGTGCGGTTAGCCAACCTGTTTGTGAGTTTCTGGTTTCATATATGTCAATTTTGACCTAGTTTCACTACAAACTGGACTGAGTGGCCTTCTTCAACATTTTATCCCTATTTGTTAGCTTCGAAACGGTGTGTCTTGCACCTTCATCCGATAATCGTAGCGCCAATGGTGCCAAAACCGTAAAATGGTGTCAAAAACTGTTTTTATCCGGAAATGTTTCTAGCTTGATTTTTGTATTTATTTTTGTATTTACATGACTTTAAGCCTAGTGAATGGCTTTTGGACATGAGATTATTCTATATGAGATGTTGGGACTGTTTTGAGGAAAATAATGAAGCCATTAATGGCTGGAAAATAGGTAAACACAAGGGACATACCGTCCGTTTATCTTCTTGTAATGTGAGCAAGTTAAAGTGATTTTGCGAATGTATTTCGTGACGAATTGGACGTATTTACTGAAAATGTTACCGGCTCTTTCAAAAGGTGGCCGAAGGCTAAATTTCTATTTGAACCTGTATATTTCTGCTTGGCAAATAAAATGATCATTTTACCATTCTAAAACCTAATACATCTTTGGGTTGAAATTCCAAACGTTTACTTACTGTTTACCAAAATATAGAGGTTGACCTAGGGTTCTCTCGGCCACAAGTGAATAACTTTTAAGTGATGTTTTAAGAGTGAAAGTGAGATAGTTTTGCCACCTTTTCATGATTTTCATCAAGGCATATAGTCTATTGATTTTGAGCTACATAAACGATTCCGGAAACAATACTTCTTAGCTTACCTTATTGGATTTCGATTTGTCGTTGGTTAAAGTGTTTTCTGCCGGAAATTTCATAACCTTTTGAGTTTGGCTTCACGGTTGGTTTATGAACCCTAGTAATTTCCGTCCACGGATCCATATGCTCTATTGACACTTTAAAAGTCATTTTATACGTTTACTCGCGAGTAGTCGGGTAATCCTTGATTTCATCCAAATCATGCTAGATGGATTGTAATGTGTTCTTTGTTTACTTTTAGGTTTCATTGGTGATTGAGAAGTGGACGTTATTTTGCGTGTATAGGTGAGTGTTCCTTGTTTGTTATGTTTCATGATTTATATGGCTGGTATGAATGATTGATAACATGTTAAATGCTTTCAATGATTGTTAAAACGAGTTTTCTAGGCAAGTGTGTACTTTATCGCACTCGGCCTAAATGATTGTGAAATTTTCAATGATTGAATGATTGAAATGTTATTTGTGCATGAATGTAAGCCTTTTGGCTGAACTGGCCACTGCCCCTTGTTACCGGTCGTCTCGAGCCAGAAGCGGACTCGGTCGGGCGATTAGGGACCTGGGTGAACGTTTTGGTATACTCGAGTATTACCTTGTAGGTTGGTGGAGGTTGGTGGAGCCTGGTGAATGAATGAATGAACGAATGAATGAATGAGGGTTTTATTTATATACAAATGCATTTTCAAATGATTGAAGGTATAAGGGAACGAAAGGAGAATGAATGAACGAATGAATGAACGAATGGCTCCTTGTGAGCACGTATCCTTTTAATGACGGTGTTTATCGCTTTCTTTTGTATTTGAATTATTGGTAACATGTAATGAATGCATTGAACTTCTTGTTTGCCTATGTGTTCGGAACCTCACTGAGCTTATAGCTCATCCCTTTAGTTTTGTTTTCCTTAACAGGGGAAGGCGAGCAAGGACGAGAGCCTGTATAGACTAGCTGGGTCTAGCCTTGGTTTTCTTTTGTAATGGTTCTCGCCCTAGTGCTTGGCACGGGCTGGTTGTATAGTGATTTGAGAACCTCTGTATATTTGACGGTTGTACTTCTTCTTGAGATATTATTGTATATACGTTTTGTTTTAAGTTGGATCGTGGTTAGATATTCTTATGGTTGCTTGAAGTGATCGACTGAGTCCCGGCGAGAGCTGGGCAGGCAGTCCGCCGAACCCTTTGGTTCGCCTTAGGGGAAAGTGGGGCTGTCACAGTTGGTATCAGAGCCTGCTTCGCGTGGTCTCTGCGCGGAGTGAGCCTGGACTGAGTGGTGAATGGGTATGAAAGATTAAGTGCTCGTTCGAGCATAAGCTATGAGTTGTGAACGTTATAGGCCTTAAATTTTCTTGTGGAATCTGAGGACCATAGATAGGTACGTTTGGGAGGAATTCCGACTGTAGATGGTTTACTCTTGGGACTGGCCAGCTCGAGAGGTGAATTATCTTATTTCGGATTCTCGTACCCGAGTACTCTAGAGTTGAGATAGTGCTAAGTATTTGAGACTTGTATTGTGGGAACATGAACAGGCTTTGTTCGACTAGAATGTGTATAAGAGGTTAAGGGATATCTGGTGTGAATAGTAAGTGACGTGAGGGACCGGACGGGGTTACCTTAGCTAAGACTGGGACGACACATCATCTCCCCGTTTGATTCGCCCATATATTCTTATTACATGACGTTAATTGGTGTATTTGAGCATATGAATATTTGCCTGACTTGATACGTACTTGTGTAATTGATCATCTATTTTCTTGATATGTGGAGTGCTATGTGCATATATGTTTACTTGTGTACTTGGTGCCTCAATTTTGGTTACTTTTGAGTCACCTTATTGCATTTATTCATTAAACTACTTTTGGAAAAAAAAAGAGAGGGAAGGAAAAATATGGACGGGAGACGTAGTCAGGGACGTGGTCGAGGCCGTGGAACTAAAGGGACCCCAGAACCTAGAGCAGAAAGGGAAACGTCTGCCGAACAAGAACAAGGACCGAGAGTTGCAACCGGAGACCAAATGGCGACGGCAATGCAACAAATGACGGATATCTTGGCAAGATTAGTAGATCAACAAGGTCAAATACCCGTAAATCAACCCCGGAACCCTGAGATGGGTGAGGATAAGGCTCTGGAGCGGTTTCAGAAGTTTGCACCTCCAAAATTCGCTGGAGGGCCTGATCCGGACATCGCTGAACAATGGCTAGAGGCCATGGTGAATATATTCACAGCCCTAAACTACACTGAGCAAAGGCAAGTGAACTTTGCAGTATTTCAATTTGAGGGACCGACCCGATCATGGTGGAACGTAATTTGAGCAAAGTGGGAACGAGAACAGACTGTCTGGACATGGGCGAATTTTGTAAGAGAATTTAACGAGAAATACCTCCCACCCTTAGTTCAAGAAAGGAGGGAAGATGAATTTATTGGACTGCGCCAGGGGACCTTAAGTGTGGCTGAATACGAAACGAAATTCACCAAACTATCCAAGTTTGCTTCAGAATTAGTAGCCACGGAACCGAGAAGAGTGAGACGGTTTATACAGGGACTAAATTTGGACATTCAAGAGGCGTTGGCAGCAGCACAAGTGAATACATTTACGGAGGCCCTTGAGAAGGCTCAACGAATCGAGAATGCAAAGGCACAAGTAAAAGCCTCCCAAACACGGAAAAGAGGTGTAGCTGGTAGTATGAGTGAGGAACCAAGTGAATCGATAGTCCCTTCCAAAACGCAGAAAACAAATTTTTTGTCCTACCCACCATGGACAATAGGGGCGGTAGATAAAAGGTCTACTAAAGGGAGCCAAATCGGACCTGAGGAAATTTCTCAAGAAAGCCAAAAGATGGCTTCTCACCTGACTTGTGGCTATTGCGGAAAGGCCAATCATACCGAGAACGATTGTTGGCGGAAAGGGCGGAAGTGCTTGATTTGTGGGAGTGGTGAGCACCAAGTTAGCAACTGTCCGAGGAGACAGTCACGCGGAGGTAGTATTCCGCAACTTGAGGGAGCTAAAACAAAACAAGCAAATGAAAGAGGGAACCGAACTAGTGGGCCAGCAAAAGCTTATGCGTTAGGCACCCAAACAGTTCCGGACTCGTCTGAGGCAAATGAAGGTAAAAATTTCGAGGACGAAATTTCTTTAAGGGGGAGAGAGTGTGAGGACCCGTACTTTTCTTAATTGCACGTTTTCTGCATTTTCTTTATTAGAAAATTTTTCTAGATCAATTTTATGAGTAAATATAGTTTTTAAATGATTTTTCTAGTATCGGTTAGTTTTTGAGAAATTAAGAGCGTATATCGAACGTGGGACCCGCTAGTGCGAAAAAATTCGGAAAATTTCGGCCAGTTAGGTTAAGTTTTGGATACTGGGTTTAATTTACCGGGTGCTATGAGATATTTAGAGGTACCAAGTGGATAGGTGTGAGAAAGACAAAAAAAAGTTAGGCATGACATTAATGAGAGGGACAAGTGTCATGAAACCATTGGATGGGAACTTTGACTAACTTTTCTTAACTTTACTAAACATCCATTTTGACCAAATGTTTCTTCATTTTTCCCCTTGTTGGCTGAAATTTTGAGGAGAGAAAAGAGAGGAAATCCTTCATCTTGTACTTCAATCCCTTGCTCCAATCTTGATTTCCAACCATTAAAAGTGAAGATTACTCCATCAAAGTTACTTATTAAGGAGGATTAAAGCTTCTAGTGGAGGGATTTGTGAAAGAAAAACCCTAAGTTATCATCTTTCTTGAGGTGTCCAGGTACCTTGCTTACAAACTTCCTCTTTACTTCAATTAATTGCTTATTAGTGGTTTTTAGTTGTTTTAGATGTTGTTTTGTGGAAGATTGGCACATGAATGCATGAATTTCCAGATTAGGGTCCATTTTTTTTTCCTTTTTGCCCGTTTCTGTTCGACCAGGTTAGAGGCCGAATTGGCCTTAGCACAAAACATGAAAGTTGTAGGGAATGATGCTTTATAGTTTCCTGTACAATTTCAGCTCAATCCGAGCTCGGTAGCCTGAGATAAGAAGGAAATACCCAGACTGGTCTAGGTAGGAGTTCAGCGAACAGGGTTGTCTTTTCACCCAATCTGACCGTGCCTTTTCACCATGATCCCTACTGAATTAGATTTTGGCCAAAACATGAAAGTTGTAACCAATAGTATAAACTAGAAGAATGAAAAATTTCAGCTTGATCCGACCACTGTAGCATGTGAAATGACCGTAATACCCTTGACTGTCCATGAAACCTGTTTCGCGCCCAGAATTCTGTTTTTGTGTAGTTTTCCATTTTTTATCATGAAAATGCATGATTTGTGTCGCGCCCCACTTTTTCGAAACCCAAACCCTTGGATCTCCTGGTTTCTCTTCAAGCTCAGTCGCCACTCCAGAAAAAATCCCCCTCGTATGCTCTCCTCTTTGCTTCGCTTCCTTAGCCGCTGTTTCTTTCCTTTTTGTTTTCTTTTGCTCAACAGCCGCCGTTCTCTCTTGCTCACTCTCTATCTCCCAAGACTCCAGCCGTCGTAAAAACTCTCTCTCTGACCTCAGCCCCTACTCCCTTTTCTTTTTTTCCTCTTTCTGGTCTTTTCTTCCCGTTTGCAGCCGTTATCCTCTCTCGTTTTGTTTTGCCTTTTAAACCTCTCTCCCCTTTGCGGCTGCTCTTACCTTTGCTATTTATATCCATCTATCAACCCTAAAACCCTCAAACATCTTTCCTATATTTGCAGCCAAGGGCTGCCCGAACATTTCTTTGCAAGCTGCGAGAAACGCAGCTTGCTGCCGCGTATCACTTTTTTTTTTTTTTTAACACTTAAAATTTAAGTAATAAAATTAAGCAATAAACAAAAGATAATTAAGTAAAACAAAAATATAAACAACAAGATGATTAAGTAAAAATATCAAACAAAAACAAACGAACGAAGTTGCAATTTTTCTTTTTCCCATTTTTCATTTTTATTTTTCCTTTTTTTCCTTTCAATAATGAAATTAAATCCTAAACAACTAAAACATATTTTTTTGGAACACTTTTCTTTTTCCTTTGAGAAATTCTAGCTACAATGGATAAAATAACTAAAACTAAAAGTAAATACAAATAAAAATAGAACAAATAAAAACGAATAGTAAATAAATAAATAAATAATAAAACACCAAAATTTTGGTGTCTACAATTTGGCCCCTATTTACCTGCATTATTTGGCGGTGAACGTCTCAAATGATGGGGACTGACCCCCGATAGGAAATTTTTAAAAATCGGGACTGACCCGAGACAGAAAATTTAAAATCGGGATTGACCCGAACAGAAATTTAAAACGGGGATAGACCCGGACAGAAATGTAAAATTGGGATAGACCCACGGGATAGACCCGAACGGGATAGACCCGGAGAAATTTAAATGGGATATGATGGGATTAGACCGGACGATAGACCCGAACGGGATAGACCCAACAGAAATTTAAAATTGGGATAGACCCAGACAGAAATGTAAAATTGGGATAGACCCACGGGATAGACCCGAACAGAAATCTAAAATTGGGATAGACCCAAGGGATTAACCCGGACAGAAATTTAAAATTGGGATAGACCCACGGGATAGACCCGAACAGAAATTTAAATGGGATGAATTGAAGTGAGATGGAGTATTGGTGGGGTTGACCCATGTTTATTGGTGATGCAAATGAAAGAAGCGAAATGAAGTGTTAATGGGACTGATCCACGTTCCAGTGGCTGTGAAAATGAAATGTCTCGACAATCGGACAGTGGGATCAAACCCGAGCCTGCCGTGATGAACTTGATTTGATTTTTGGATTTTTGGATTTTTTTTTGATTTTTTTGATTTTTTTGAGGGAACCTTTTCAAAATTTGCCCCAGTATGATGAATTGGTCAGTGAGACGACATCTGAGCCTGACGGGGTGTGGACGGTCAGCGGGATAAAACCCGGTCCTGCCGAGATTGGCGGGATAAAACCCGGTCCCAATGTGATAAAAGCGGTTAGCGGGATTAAACCCGGTCCTGCCGAGATTGGCGGGATAAAACCCGGTCCTAATGTGATTTTTGTGATGTTGGTGGCACTAAATCCAAGCCCAACGTGACAAAGCGAAGTTGGTGGCACGAAAACCAAGCCCAACGTGATAAAGTGATGTTGGCGGCACCAAGTCCAGGCCCAACGTGATAAAGTGATGTTGGCGGCACCAAATCCAGGCCCAACGTGACAAAGTGAAGTTGGCGGCACCAAATCCAGGCCCAACGTGATAAAGTGATGTTGGCGGCACAAAATCCAGACCCAACGGGATCTTGTGAAGTTGGCGGCACGAAGTCCAGGCCCAACGGGATGATCTTTGGAATGTTGGCGGCACGAAATCCAGGCCCAACGTGATGATGGAATGTTGGCGGCACGAAATTCAGGCC
The DNA here is from genome assembly GCF_003713205.1 of Coffea eugenioides. NCBI lineage: Eukaryota > Viridiplantae > Streptophyta > Magnoliopsida > Gentianales > Rubiaceae > Coffea > Coffea eugenioides. The sequence continues at coordinate 33,489,546 of NC_040040.1, forward strand.
CAACGGGATGATCATTGGAATGTTGGCGGCACCAAATCCAGGCCCAACTTGATCTTTGAAATGTTGGCGGCACGAAATCCAGGCCCAACTTGATCTTTGAAATGTTGGCGGCACAAAGTCCAGGCCCAACGTGATTTTGTGAAGTGTTTGGGAGGTTGGCGGCACAAAGTCCAGGCCCAACATGATTTTTGGGAAGTTGGCGACACAAAATCCAGGCCCAACGGGATGTTTGGGAAGTTGGCGGCACCAAGTCCAGGCCCAACTTGATCTTTGAAATGTTGGCGGCACAAAGTCCAGGCCCAACGTGATTTGGTGAATGGTCAGTGGGATAAGACCCAACCCTGCCATCCAATTGGTCAAGAAATTGGATTTGATCTGTCAAGATACAAGAAATTAGATTTGATTTTCCAAGAAACAAAAATTTGAACTTGATTTTTGATTTTTGACTTTTGAATTTTTTCTGATTTTTCGAGAGAATCTTTTTCAAAAATAATTTGCCCCAGTGTAGGGCACTTTTCCCCTTCTTTCTTCTTTTCCTTCGGCATCGGCCTTCCACAACTCAGAAGCTTTTCGTCGACTTCAACTGTGAATACCTGCACAGGGGGCTTATATGCACTCAAATTTACGAGAAAAAGACAGTGTGATTGATTTGAAAGTCTTGCTTGAGTCTTTGACGAAATCCTCAAATGGACTATAAAAATTTGCCCCAGTGTGGGCTTATTTTGTGAAATCTTTGAAGTAAAAATTTTGCCCCAGTATGGGCCCATTTGATTGCAAAAAATTGGTTTGGATGCCTTTCCGTTTATTTGAACAAAGTAAGAAACTGAACTTCTTGCTTAAAACCACACAGAGAATTTTATGATGAATTTCTCAAAATAATGCCAAATTACAAGAGATTTCTTCCTTACCTTAGCACCGAAGCTTTGGGTAATGGGCGTTATTTCTGATTTGGAAATTGGAGGTCAAGATTTGTCTTATTCATGTGCTCAGATGGTATGTAAACCCTTCAATACCATATCTTAGTGAAAGCAAAGAGTTTGTCACCCTTATTTCTTAAGAAAACTTAGTCAACGTATAAGCTTCATGGGCTTGCAAAATTTTGGGTAGAAATGATAACTAAACTTGTGAAAACGGGTTACACCCTTATGATCATGAGTGATCGATGGATGTTTATGAGCATAATCCTCACTTTGGGTTGTCATAAAGGAATAAGTCAACGATGGACTTTATTAGCTTGTAATTTGGCTTGAAAACGATAGCTAAAGAATAAAACTTTCAAGTACATTGCACCAAAGATCGCGTTTTTCCAAATTTGCGCCTATTTTGAACTAAAAAAAAATCAGACTTTGTTTGCATTTTTCTCATCATTCACCAGGGATTGTAGAGTTGAATTTTTCTGCATTTTCTTCTGCGTTTGCTTTCTTTTTCCTTTTTCTTTTCCCCTTTTCTTCAAGAGTGCCCTCGCGGGTTTTCACATGAAGAGCAGTGCCAACCTCACACCTGATCAATTCAGAATACAGCTAAAATTTTTCGACATCAGAAATTTTCTTGACAGGGTCATCGCAAGGAACAGAAGTCAGGGCTTTCGGCTCTTTGTAATGGGGTCAGGTGGGGTGTTTAGAAAAGTTAAGGCTTGAAGGCAGATTTCCAGAGTGGTTTAAGTAATCTGGGATCGCATTGTTGTGCCAACCCTATTTTAGGGTTAAACCAGAATTTGCACCAGTTTATGCTCACTTGAGGCTTTTCACTTTCATTTTTTTTCTTTTGACTTTTCGGCTTTTTGCCATTCTTTGAAATTTGCCCCAGTTTATTTTGAACTGAGGTTCTCTTTTTGCTTTTGATTTTGTTGCTTTTCACTTTTTCACTTCTTGAAATTTTCTTTTTCAACTCAAACTTGCCCCAGTGTGGGGTTTGCGATTCTCAGGGGTTGCCAAACGAAATATCTTATTCTGAAGGCTCAAAAAGGATACTAGGGATAGAATGTTTGATTGGAAAAGAAGATGGCCTGACTTGTATTCCGTTCCTTACATTGACTCTGAAAGGAAACTTTCATTAATGGGAAATTTCTGGCATGTATCTGAATTAACTGATTGAGGAAAACCCTTGTTCATCCATATTTGTGAAACATAGGCGATCCACGCGGACAAATCTCTTCCTTTTCTCTTTTTTTCAAAATTTGGAACCCAAGTGGAGTCAAATTTCCCCAATTTGCGGTTCCCTCCTTATTCGAGCATTTTTGCTTTTCCCCTTTTCTTTTTCTTTTTAAAATTTCCCAATCTCCTTCCCTAATGCGGGGTACGATCATAAGTGCATTCGAAAAGAACCACCAATTTTAGCTCAAATGAGGACGCAAGGGATAAATGGTGTTTAGATTGAAGAAATGATGGCCAAAGCATCATTCTTATACTTCATGACAACCAAAGTAACGAAATGGTTATTGAAAATCCATTCCCTTTTTGATATTTTGAAAATTTTCCAATGAAGGGTAGAGATCATTAAGGCCTTTATTTGAAACGAAATTATTCTTTCAAAGGCACAAATGGGAGAGCAAATGATAAAATGTGTATAGGTAGAGAAACGAATGCTCAGAGTATCATTCCAAATTTTCAAAACAAACAAGAATAATGCACATTCTTGCTTTCACTTAGATGTGAATTGAATCTGGTTAAACCAATAGGCATTTTTCAAGCAAGGATGGCCCCAATTTATCAATCAATGTGACTGATTTTATTTTGGGGTCAAATGAAGGAGAAAAGGAATCTCATAGGGCCTTTTGAGTGACCTCTTTTAATTCGGAACACTCTTATTGTGAATTTTCAGGCCGGAGGTTGAAAAAATCCCAATTTAGTCTTATTTCTTAAAATTCATCATGAAATCTCCAATGAATAAGAATGAAGAATGAAATGTACATAAATATACACAAAACAATGATTGTCCAAAAATTTTATTGCTGAAAAAGTTTGAAACAAAATTTCTCATTCAATTACGATACAAATGAGGATAGAAAACTTCTAAAGAGCTCCACATATATATCCTTTTTGTCTAAATATATTAACAAGTCAAATATACAGAATTTTCCTTGAAAGCGATTATGAAATCTCTTAGAAGCTCTCAGCCTAGAGCTTTCAAATGGGTCTTTCCTGTTTCCATTGTTGGATCTGCCCAAGAATCAATATAGGAAAATATTTTCATCTTATTGAAACATTTTTTAATGAATGCAGGGGAGGGGGAAAACAAAAGAAAAATACCCAAAGTTAGTAATCAAAACCATAAAATCGGTATGCATGCCCTATGGGGGAACCCTTTTATGCCAAGGGTAGGCCTAGCATGAAAATGCAATCCTCTAGGGTAGGCACCATACAATACCTGATGAATCCGATCAACCGCTAGAGTGAAAAATGATTTGGAAAAATTTGGCCAATTGAAGTGAAAAGAGACGTTTGTCCTAAAATGAGGGAAAAGTCCGAATGGATTGCTACTTTGATCGACGCATGGAATAATGTGTAAAAGAGATTGCAATGTCTCAATTAATTTATTCGGTGACCCTTAGACTTAAACCCTAAAAAGGGAAAAAACGGGTCAAATAGATTGGATAAAATTGATGATTTATTTAAAAATGACCAAATTGCCCTAAAAATAGGTAAATTGGTCAAATGAATTAAATGAAATTTGATTTATTCAAAAATTGATCGAATCACCCTAAAAAGGGTAGATTGGTCAAATGAATGAAACTTGATTTATTCAAAATCGATTCGATTGCCCTAAAAATGGGTGAACTGGCCAAATGAATGAAAGAGAGATTGATGATTTATGCAAAAATCGACCGAATGACCCTAAAAAGGGTAAATCGGTCAAATGAATTGATGATTTGTTGAATGAATTGGCAAAATGGATTGGTTGAATTGTCCGGCCATTGGTTATTTCAAAATTATTGAGGTGCATTAGTCTATGATCTTCTAAAAATCAAATTTTGGCCTCAATTTATTTATCGTCTCAATAGGAGGAATTGTTTGTGAATTTCTTCAAATTAATGTCCTTCACGCAAGGGATTTTTACCAATTTTGATAAAATGGCCAAAAAGTGATTATTAGATGCTCATATTCCAAAGATCACTCTATGAAAATGATCGGATCCTACCTTACCTTGTGCACTACCCCTTTGGATGGTACAAAAATGTAAACGTGCAAGTCTCTTTGGATTAAGTATCCGAGACACAAGGTGGCTTATTCCTAACCACGGGATTCCCTATGTGGCATTCCCTTTCTATGGTTTATGCATGATGTCATTTATTAAAGCGATGTAAATATGTGACAAATATGGCCTAAGGGACATAAATAATGCATCGGGGGGAAAAGGTCTAAAATGAAATGTATTTAATGAAAAGTAAGTGCAAAGACTGAAATTTAAACATGTGAGCTATCTAGTGGGTGAGTCACTAAAAGAGTGCCAAAGAGGCCTCTTATTGCTAGGGCACATGAATGCAAACCAAGGAAACAATGAAATGGTTAGTGCAGTTGATAGTACACATAACACATTGGGAGCAATTAAGAAAAGAAATACAATAAAAGCAAGTAAAAGGGGTGGAACCCCTTCCCTCGTGCCTAATGTGCTTAAAAAGGGTGAGGTTGACTCTAACCTAGGCAAACTCTAACATGGATGCATGAGGCTGGGGCTCACTAATGCAACTAGACTCGATAAGTCTCGGCTCCCAAGCCTTCAGACCTAAAGGCGAAGGGTCATCACTCCCAAGGCCTTCGATCGGTGGCTTGAGTGATCCCTTAGGTAGCGCTATGGGCGCAGAGCACACCATCCGCCTACCCAAGGCAATCGATCCTAGTCCTACAAGGCGGTGTGGGATGGCGCCCACGAAAATAAAATAAAATGGGATAACAGTAAATAAATGTGCACGTATGAAGTGTTCCCCTATTTTGAGGGAAGGGGTTGAGAACCAACGCGAGGCTCTAAAGGTGACACACCCCCTCCCAAATGCAATGCAAGCGCGAGATAATCAAGTAAACAACATCCAATCAACCAATCACACATACGTGAGCGAGGGAGTAGTTTGAGACGTACGTGAGACAAAAATCCTAAAAAGGAAAAATGCAACCCTAATATCCAAATGCTATACATAAAAAGGGTAGAAAAAGGAAACGAATGGCTAAGTCAAATGCTTGGACCCACTTAGGAAGTCCCCAGTGGAGTCGCCAACTGTCGCGCCCCACTTTTTCGAAACCCAAACCCTTGGATCTCCTGGTTTCTCTTCAAGCTCAGTTGCCACTCCAGAAAAAATCCCCCTCGTATGCTCTCCTCTTTGCTTCGCTTCCTTAGCCGCTGTTTCTTTCCTTTTTGTTTTCTTTTGCTCAACAGCCGCCGTTCTCTCTTGCTCACTCTCTATCTCCCAAGACTCCAGCCGTCGTAAAAACTCTCTCTCTGACCTCAGCCCCTACTCCCTTTTCTTTTTTTCCTCTTTCTGGTCTTTTCTTCCCGTTTGCAGCCGTTATCCTCTCTCGTTTTGTTTTGCCTTTTAAACCTCTCTCCCCTTTGCGGCTGCTCTTACCTTTGCTATTTATATCCATCTATCAACCCTAAAACCCTCAAACATCTTTCCTATATTTGCAGCCAAGGGCTGCCCGAACATTTCTTTGCAAGCTGCGAGAAACGCAGCTTGCTGCCGCGTATCACTTTTTTTTTTTTTTTAACACTTAAAATTTAAGTAATAAAATTAAGCAATAAACAAAAGATAATTAAGTAAAACAAAAATATAAACAACAAGATGATTAAGTAAAAATATCAAACAAAAACAAACGAACGAAGTTGCAATTTTTCTTTTTCCCATTTTTCATTTTTATTTTTCCTTTTTTTCCTTTCAATAATGAAATTAAATCCTAAACAACTAAAACATATTTTTTTGGAACACTTTTCTTTTTCCTTTGAGAAATTCTAGCTACAATGGATAAAATAACTAAAACTAAAAGTAAATACAAATAAAAATAGAACAAATAAAAACGAATAGTAAATAAATAAATAAATAATAAAACACCAAAATTTTGGTGTCTACAATTTGGCCATGGAGGTCTTCATAATAAATGTAGGGTTGTGTTTTAGCTTCGAAATACCATAAGATACACTTCAATCGGACTTCGGTAGCCTGAATTATTGCTGTTTAACAATTGTGCGGTTAGCCAACCTGTTTGCGAGTTTCTGGTTTCATATATGTCAATTTTGACCAAGTTGCACTACAAACTGGACTGAGTGGCCTTCTTCAACATTTTATCCCTATCTGTTAGCTTCGAAACGGTGTGTCTTGCACCTCCATCCGATAATTGTAGCGCCAATGGTGCCAAAACCGCAAAATGATGTCAAAAAACTGTTTTTATCCGGAAATGTTTCTAGCTTGATTTTTGTATTTATATGACTTTAAGCCTAGTGAACGGCTTTGGAAATGAGATTATTCTATATGAGATGTTGGGACTGTTTTGAGGAAAATAATGAAGCCATTAATGGATGGAAAATAGGTAAACACAAGGGACATACCGTCCGTTTATCTTCTTGTAATGTGAGCAAGTTAAAGTGATTTTACGAATGTATTTCGTGACGAATTGGACGTATTTACTGAAAATGTTACCGGCTCTTTCAAAAGGTGGCCGAAGGCTAAATTTCTATTTGAACCTGTATATTTCTGCTTGGCAAATAAAATGATCATTTTACCATTCTAAAACCTAATACATCTTTGGGTTGAAATTCCAAACGATTATACCCGGTCCTGCCGAGATTGACGGGATAAAACCCGGTCCCAACGTGACAAAAACGGTCAGCGGGATTATACCCGGTCCTGCCGAGATTGGCGGGATAAAACCCGGTCCTAATGTGATTTTTGTGATGTTGGTGGCACTAAATCCAAGCCCAACGTGACAAAGCGAAGTTGGTGGCACGAAAACCAAGCCCAACGTGATAAAGTGATGTTGGCGGCACCAAGTCCAGGCCCAACGTGATAAAGTGATGTTGGCGGCACCAAATTCAGGCCCAACGTTGATCCAAAGTGAAGTTGGCGGCACAAAATCCAGGCCCAACGGGATCTTGTGAAGTTTGCGGCACGAAGTCCAGGCCCAACGGGATGATCTTTGGAATGTTGGCGGCACGAAATCCAGGCCCAACGTGATGATGGAATGTTGGCGGCACGAAATTCAGGCCCAACGGGATGATCATTGGAATGTTGGCGGCACCAAATCCAGGCCCAACTTGATCTTTGAAATGTTGGCGGCACGAAATCCAGGCCCAACTTGATCTTTGAAATGTTGGCGGCACAAAGTCCAGGGCCCAACGTGATTTTGTGAAGTGTTTGGGAGGTTGGCGGCACAAAGTCCAGGCCCAACATGATTTTTGGGAAGTTGGCGACACAAAATCCAGGCCCAACGGGATGTTTGGGAAGTTGGCGGCACCAAGTCCAGGCCCAACTTGATCTTTGAAATGTTGGCGGCACAAAGTCCAGGCCCAACGTGATTTGGTGAATGGTCAGTGGGATAAGACCCAACCCTGCCATCCAATTGGTCAAGAAATTGGATTTGATCTGTCAAGATACAAGAAATTAGATTTGATTTTCCAAGAAACAAAAATTTGAACTTGATTTTTGATTTTTGACTTTTGAATTTTTTCTGATTTTTCGAGAGAATCTTTTTCAAAAATAATTTGCCCCAGTGTAGGGCACTTTTCCCCTTCTTTCTTCTTTTCCTTCGGCATCGGCCTTCCACAACTCAGAAGCTTTTCGTCGACTTCAACTGTGAATACCTGCACAGGGGGCTTATATGCACTCAAATTTACGAGAAAAAGACAGTGTGATTGATTTGAAAGTCTTGCTTGAGTCTTTGACGAAATCCTCAAATGGACTATAAAAATTTGCCCCAGTGTGGGCTTATTTTGTGAAATCTTTGAAGTAAAAATTTTGCCCCAGTATGGGCCCATTTGATTGCAAAAAATTGGTTTGGATGCCTTTCCGTTTATTTGAACAAAGTAAGAAACTGAACTTCTTGCTTAAAACCACACAGAGAATTTTATGATGAATTTCTCAAAATAATGCCAAATTACAAGAGATTTCTTCCTTACCTTAGCACCGAAGCTTTGGGTAATGGGCGTTATTTCTGATTTGGAAATTGGAGGTCAAGATTTGTCTTATTCATGTGCTCAGATGGTATGTAAACCCTTCAATACCATATCTTAGTGAAAGCAAAGAGTTTGTCACCCTTATTTCTTAAGAAAACTTAGTCAACGTATAAGCTTCATGGGCTTGCAAAATTTTGGGTAGAAATGATAACTAAACTTGTGAAAACGGGTTACACCCTTATGATCATGAGTGATCGATGGATGTTTATGAGCATAATCCTCACTTTGGGTTGTCATAAAGGAATAAGTCAACGATGGACTTTATTAGCTTGTAATTTGGCTTGAAAACGATAGCTAAAGAATAAAACTTTCAAGTACATTGCACCAAAGATCGCGTTTTTCCAAATTTGCGCCTATTTTGAACTAAAAAAAAATCAGACTTTGTTTGCATTTTTCTCATCATTCACCAGGGATTGTAGAGTTGAATTTTTCTGCATTTTCTTCTGCGTTTGCTTTCTTTTTCCTTTTTCTTTTCCCCTTTTCTTCAAGAGTGCCCTCGCGGGTTTTCACATGAAGAGCAGTGCCAACCTCACACCTGATCAATTCAGAATACAGCTAAAATTTTTCGACATCAGAAATTTTCTTGACAGGGTCATCGCAAGGAACAGAAGTCAGGGCTTTCGGCTCTTTGTAATGGGGTCAGGTGGGGTGTTTAGAAAAGTTAAGGCTTGAAGGCAGATTTCCAGAGTGGTTTAAGTAATCTGGGATCGCATTGTTGTGCCAACCCTATTTTAGGGTTAAACCAGAATTTGCACCAGTTTATGCTCACTTGAGGCTTTTCACTTTCATTTTTTTTCTTTTGACTTTTCGGCTTTTTGCCATTCTTTGAAATTTGCCCCAGTTTATTTTGAACTGAGGTTCTCTTTTTGCTTTTGATTTTGTTGCTTTTCACTTTTTCACTTCTTGAAATTTTCTTTTTCAACTCAAACTTGCCCCAGTGTGGGGTTTGCGATTCTCAGGGGTTGCCAAACGAAATATCTTATTCTGAAGGCTCAAAAAGGATACTAGGGATAGAATGTTTGATTGGAAAAGAAGATGGCCTGACTTGTATTCCGTTCCTTACATTGACTCTGAAAGGAAACTTTCATTAATGGGAAATTTCTGGCATGTATCTGAATTAACTGATTGAGGAAAACCCTTGTTCATCCATATTTGTGAAACATAGGCGATCCACGCGGACAAATCTCTTCCTTTTCTCTTTTTTTCAAAATTTGGAACCCAAGTGGAGTCAAATTTCCCCAATTTGCGGTTCCCTCCTTATTCGAGCATTTTTGCTTTTCCCCTTTTCTTTTTCTTTTTAAAATTTCCCAATCTCCTTCCCTAATGCGGGGTACGATCATAAGTGCATTCGAAAAGAACCACCAATTTTAGCTCAAATGAGGACGCAAGGGATAAATGGTGTTTAGATTGAAGAAATGATGGCCAAAGCATCATTCTTATACTTCATGACAACCAAAGTAACGAAATGGTTATTGAAAATCCATTCCCTTTTTGATATTTTGAAAATTTTCCAATGAAGGGTAGAGATCATTAAGGCCTTTATTTGAAACGAAATTATTCTTTCAAAGGCACAAATGGGAGAGCAAATGATAAAATGTGTATAGGTAGAGAAACGAATGCTCAGAGTATCATTCCAAATTTTCAAAACAAACAAGAATAATGCACATTCTTGCTTTCACTTAGATGTGAATTGAATCTGGTTAAACCAATAGGCATTTTTCAAGCAAGGATGGCCCCAATTTATCAATCAATGTGACTGATTTTATTTTGGGGTCAAATGAAGGAGAAAAGGAATCTCATAGGGCCTTTTGAGTGACCTCTTTTAATTCGGAACACTCTTATTGTGAATTTTCAGGCCGGAGGTTGAAAAAATCCCAATTTAGTCTTATTTCTTAAAATTCATCATGAAATCTCCAATGAATAAGAATGAAGAATGAAATGTACATAAATATACACAAAACAATGATTGTCCAAAAATTTTATTGCTGAAAAAGTTTGAAACAAAATTTCTCATTCAATTACGATACAAATGAGGATAGAAAACTTCTAAAGAGCTCCACATATGTATCCTTTTTGTCTAAATATATTAACAAGTCAAATATACAGAATTTTCCTTGAAAGCGATTATGAAATCTCTTAGAAGCTCTCAGCCTAGAGCTTTCAAATGGGTCTTTCCTGTTTCCATTGTTGGATCTGCCCAAGAATCAATATAGGAAAATATTTTCATCTTATTGAAACATTTTTTAATGAATGCAGGGGAGGGGGAAAACAAAAGAAAAATACCCAAAGTTAGTAATCAAAACCATAAAATCGGTATGCATGCCCTATGGGGGAACCCTTTTATGCCAAGGGTAGGCCTAGCATGAAAATGCAATCCTCTAGGGTAGGCACCATACAATACCTGATGAATCCGATCAACCGCTAGAGTGAAAAATGATTTGAAAAAATTTGGCCAATTGAAGTGAAAAGAGACGTTTGTCCTAAAATGAGGGAAAAGTCCGAATGGATTGCTACTTTGATCGACGCATGGAATAATGTGTAAAAGAGATTGCAATGTCTCAATTAATTTATTCGGTGACCCTTAGACTTAAACCCTAAAAAGGGAAAAAACGGGTCAAATAGATTGGATAAAATTGATGATTTATTTAAAAATGACCAAATTGCCCTAAAAATAGGTAAACTGGTCAAATGAATTAAATGAAATTTGATTTATTCAAAAATTGATCGAATCACCCTAAAAAGGGTAGATTGGTCAAATGAATGAAACTTGATTTATTCAAAATCGATTCGATTGCCCTAAAAATGGGTGAACTGGCCAAATGAATGAAAGAGAGATTGATGATTTATGCAAAAATCGACCGAATGACCCTAAAAAGGGTAAATCGGTCAAATGAATTGATGATTTGTTGAATGAATTGGCAAAATGGATTGGTTGAATTGTCCGGCCATTGGTTATTTCAAAATTATTGAGGTGCATTAGTCTATGATCTTCTAAAAATCAAATTTTGGCCTCAATTTATTTATCGTCTCAATAGGAGGAATTGTTTGTGAATTTCTTCAAATTAATGTCCTTCACGCAAGGGATTTTTACCAATTTTGATAAAATGGCCAAAAAGTGATTATTAGATGCTCATATTCCAAAGATCACTCTATGAAAATGATCGGATCCTACCTTACCTTGTGCACTACCCCTTTGGATGGTACAAAAATGTAAACGTGCAAGTCTCTTTGGATTAAGTATCCGAGACACAAGGTGGCTTATTCCTAACCACGGGATTCCCTATGTGGCATTCCCTTTCTATGGTTTATGCATGATGTCATTTATTAAAGTGATGTAAATATGTGACAAATATGGCCTAAGGGACATAAATAATGCATCGGGGGGAAAAGGTCTAAAATGAAATGTATTTAATGAAAAGTAAGTGCAAAGACTGAAATTTAAACATGTGAGCTATCTAGTGGGTGAGTCACTAAAAGAGTGCCAAAGAGGCCTCTTATTGCTAGGGCACATGAATGCAAACCAAGGAAACAATGAAATGGTTAGTGCAGTTGATAGTACACATAACACATTGGGAGCAATTAAGAAAAGAAATACAATAAAAGCAAGTAAAAGGGGTGGAACCCCTTCCCTCGTGCCTAATGTGCTTAAAAAGGGTGAGGTTGACTCTAACCTAGGCAAACTCTAACATGGATGCATGAGGCTGGGGCTCACTAATGCAACTAGACTCGATAAGTCTCGGCTCCCAAGCCTTCAGACCTAAAGGCGAAGGGTCATCACTCCCAAGGCCTTCGATCGGTGGCTTGAGTGATCCCTTAGGTAGCGCTATGGGCGCAGAGCACACCATCCGCCTACCCAAGGCAATCGATCCTAGTCCTACAAGGCGGTGTGGGATGGCGCCCACGAAAATAAAATAAAATGGGATAACAGTAAATAAATGTGCACGTATGAAGTGTTCCCCTATTTTGAGGGAAGGGGTTGAGAACCAACGCGAGGCTCTAAAGGTGACACACCCCCTCCCAAATGCAATGCAAGCGCGAGATAATCAAGTAAACAACATCCAATCAACCAATCACACATACGTGAGCGAGGGAGTAGTTTGAGACGTACGTGAGACAAAAATCCTAAAAAGGAAAAATGCAACCCTAATATCCAAATGCTATACATAAAAAGGGTAGAAAAAGGAAACGAATGGCTAAGTCAAATGCTTGGACCCACTTAGGAAGTCCCCAGTGGAGTCGCCAACTGTCGCGCCCCACTTTTTCGAAACCCAAACCCTTGGATCTCCTGGTTTCTCTTCAAGCTCAGTTGCCACTCCAGAAAAAATCCCCCTCGTATGCTCTCCTCTTTGCTTCGCTTCCTTAGCCGCTGTTTCTTTCCTTTTTGTTTTCTTTTGCTCAACAGCCGCCGTTCTCTCTTGCTCACTCTCTATCTCCCAAGACTCCAGCCGTCGTAAAAACTCTCTCTCTGACCTCAGCCCCTACTCCCTTTTCTTTTTTTCCTCTTTCTGGTCTTTTCTTCCCGTTTGCAGCCGTTATCCTCTCTCGTTTTGTTTTGCCTTTTAAACCTCTCTCCCCTTTGCGGCTGCTCTTACCTTTGCTATTTATATCCATCTATCAACCCTAAAACCCTCAAACATCTTTCCTATATTTGCAGCCAAGGGCTGCCCGAACATTTCTTTGCAAGCTGCGAGAAACGCAGCTTGCTGCCGCGTATCACTTTTTTTTTTTTTTTAACACTTAAAATTTAAGTAATAAAATTAAGCAATAAACAAAAGATAATTAAGTAAAACAAAAATATAAACAACAAGATGATTAAGTAAAAATATCAAACAAAAACAAACGAACGAAGTTGCAATTTTTCTTTTTCCCATTTTTCATTTTTATTTTTCCTTTTTTTCCTTTCAATAATGAAATTAAATCCTAAACAACTAAAACATATTTTTTTGGAACACTTTTCTTTTTCCTTTGAGAAATTCTAGCTACAATGGATAAAATAACTAAAACTAAAAGTAAATACAAATAAAAATAGAACAAATAAAAACGAATAGTAAATAAATAAATAAATAATAAAACACCAAAATTTTGGTGTCTACAATTTGGCCATGGAGGTCTTCATAATAAATGTAGGGTTGTGTTTTAGCTTCGAAATACCATAAGATACACTTCAATCGGACTTCGGTAGCCTGAATTATTGCTGTTTAACAATTGTGCGGTTAGCCAACCTGTTTGCGAGTTTTTGGTTTCATATATGTCAATTTTGACCAAGTTGCACTACAAACTGGACTGAGTGGCCTTCTTCAACATTTTATCCCTATCTGTTAGCTTCGAAACGGTGTGTCTTGCACCTCCATCCGATAATTGTAGCGCCAATGGTGCCAAAACCGCAAAATGATGTCAAAAAACTGTTTTTATCCGGAAATGTTTCTAGCTTGATTTTTGTATTTATATGACTTTAAGCCTAGTGAACGGCTTTGGAAATGAGATTATTCTATATGAGATGTTGGGACTGTTTTGAGGAAAATAATGAAGCCATTAATGGCTGGAAAATAGGTAAACACAAGGGACATACCGTCCGTTTATCTTCTTGTAATGTGAGCAAGTTAAAGTGATTTTGCGAATGTATTTCATGACGAATTGGACGTATTTACTGAAAATGTTACCGGCTCTTTCAAAAGGTGGCCGAAGGCTAAATTTCTATTTGAACCTGTATATTTCTGCTTGGCAAATAAAATGATCATTTTACCATTCTAAAACCTAATACATCTTTGGGTTGAAATTCCAAACGTTTACTTACTGTTTACCAAAATATAGAGGTTGACCTAGGGTTCTCTCGGCCACAAGTGAATAACTTTTAAGTGAAGTTTTAAGAGTGAAAGTGAGATAGTTTTGCCACCTTTTCATGATTTTCATCAAGGCATATAGTCTATTGATTTTGAGCTACATAAACAATTCCGGAAACAATACTTCTTAGCTTACCTTATTGGATTTCGATTTGTCGTTGGTTAAAGTGTTTTCTGCCGGAAATTTCATAACCTTTTGAGTTTGGCTTCACGGTTGGTTTATGAACCCTAGTAATTTCCGTCCACGGATCCATATGCTCTATTGACACTTTAAAAGTCATTTTATACGTTTACTCGCGAGTAGTCGGGTAATCCTTGATTTCATCCAAATCATGCTAGATGGATTGTAATGTGTTCTTTGTTTACTTTTAGGTTTCATTGGTGATTGAGAAGTGGACGTTATTTTGCGTGTATAGGTGAGTGTTCCTTGTTTGTTATGTTCCATGATTATATGGCTGGTATGAATGATTGATAACATGTTAAATGCTTTCAATGATTGTTAAAACGAGTTTTCTAGGCAAGTGTGTACTTTATCGCACTCGGCCTAAATGATTGTAATGTTTTCAATGATTGAATGATTGAAATGTTATTTGTGCATGAATGTAAGCCTTTTGGCTGAACTGGCCACTGCCCCTTGTTACCGGTCGTCTTGAGCCAGAAGCGGACTCGGTCGGGCGATTAGGGACCTGGGTGAACGTTTTGGTATACTCGAGTATTACCTTGTAGGTTGGTGGAGGTTGGTGGAGCCTGGTGAATGAATGAATGAATGAATGAATAAATGAGGGTTTTATTTATATACAAATGCATTTTCAAATGATTGAAGGTATAAGGGAACGAAAGGAGAATAAATGAACGAATGAATGAACGAATGGCTCCTTGTGAGCACGTATCCTTTTAATGAATGTGTTTATCGCTTTCTTTTGTATTTGTATCTTGAATTATTGGTTTCATGTAATGAATGGAATGCACTTCTTGTTTGCCTACGTGTTCGGAACCTCACTGAGCTTATAGCTCATCCCGTTAGTTTTGTTTTCCTTAACAGGGGAAGGCGAACAAGGACGAGAGCCGGTATAGACTAGCTGGGTCTAGCCCTTGGTTTTCTTTTGTAATGGTTCTCGCCCTAGTGCTTGGCACGGGCTGGTTGTATGGTGATTTGAGAACCTCTGTATATTTGACGGTTGTACTTCTTCTTGAGATATTATTGTATATACGTTTTGTTTTAAGTTGGATCGTGGTTAGATATTCTTATGGTTGCTTGAAGTGATCGACTGAGTCCCGGCGAGAGCTGGGCAGGCAGTCCGCCGAACCCTTTGGTTCGCCTTAGGGGAAAGTGGGGCTGTCACATTGTTGGCTCGACTCGACTAACCAGCCAATGGGGTTTAGGATCCCAGGCACTTCATTTGAATTTCAAGTCAATCACTCAGTGGAGTCATGATAAACACTTGTAAACACTTGAGTGTTGCATTTCAAGTTCCTCAGTATAGTCAATGGGATAACATACCAAAACGACTTCAAGTCAAGCACATATACATCATTTCACATGTAAACTGTAGAACAATGATCCAGTCAAATTAGGTTGAGTGCGATAAAAGTTCACACTCGCCTAGCCAATAGCAATTCAAGAGAGCTAGCATTTTAATCAATCGATCATCTCATCAAAATAGCATTTAAATCAAGTACAAGTCAGACCATGCCATTGAAACACTCACTAATCAAACATAAACCTTACACTTCCACCCAGGCTCATCTTCTCACCTATTCTCGAGTCTTGAGACCAAATATAATTACACACATGTACGTCGATTCCAGCCATAAAATATATTACAAGAAAGTTAAACTCGTCCACTTTTCTCAAAAGTTCTACTTATGTTTCACTCTTTTAAATCAAGAGCTCAACATGTAGTCCATCACATGTATAGGAAAACATTTGAAAAACAATAGGACCTTAATAGTTCATCTAAATTCAAGGTTTAAATCATAAAAGTCAGCCCCAAAGTTCACGGGTACAAGGTTTTTCTTGTTTATAACAAGGAAAAAGTCACATACATGCTAATTCAATGTTTTTTTCAGTGGTATGTGGGTAAATACACCATAACTAACATATCTAACAATGAACAAGACATATAACGTGCTTCATATGTTAAGAAAAGCAACAACAATTCAAATATCAAGTCATCCTTCACCCGCTCAAAGAAACTTAGAAAACAGCCAAGGAAGATGAACTTTTTCCTTTTCAAAATCACCAAGTTTCCCTGCTCCAATCAAGTGAAATATTTCATGCATGCTAAGATTAACATACAACTAAATATTTTATATCAAAATATGTAGGATTTAAGCAAAGAAAGTTAGGTTTAAAACCCAGAAAAGATATAACTTGAGTTTCATAGGTCAAAACACAAAACTTACCCCATTAGAAAATAGACTTGAAGCACTAACGGGCTTTAAAAGAAATCTTCATGAAATTTGTGACAGCCCTACCTCTCCTTAGGGCGTACCTCAAGGGTTAGCGAACTACCTACCTAACTCTCGCCAGGACTACTAAGCCAAATACACATATACCAAACTAAGACATACAATAGAACTTCGATAAAACCCTCCAACTGAAAGCGATAGAAATTGAAGCCACGTCAGAATCCGACCAAGATTTGTCTGGATTCAAGGCAGAGAGCAAATTGAAAATTTTTTCATCTTCCCCTGTCAATCCGGCCATGTATCCGGCCAAGATCTGGCCGGATATGCGGCCGGATTCTCTGCAGAAAATTTCCCGCCAGAATTTTTCTTTTCCTGCTAAAGTTCCACACTCGCCCGATTTTCCAATGGATACAAGAAAAGTTCACACAACCCATATAAACATGCATTCTCAACTAATGTACATAACCATATCCTTATATATATACATTGGAGTCTTCAACAAGTCAACTTGAAGTACAATCCAGAATATCCAATATAATTAGGGTTTACTATTACAGAGGAGTTTAAATAAAAGAACATCTATAACTAACTCAACTCTTTTCTCCAAAATCACGGTTCCAATATTTTGTCCCATGTAAGGAAAAAAAAGGTAACAAGAATGAGCTTTTGCCCAATGAGGTACCAACAAGTCAAGCAGTCAAGAATCACGAAAGTACACTTGTAATCAGTCAAATATAATCATCAAATAAAGATGAATGAACACCACAGTTAACCAGAGTAGTTCAAGTAAAAGGATACAGATGCCTCTCAAGTGCCAATTTCCTCTTTTGCAATACTTGATCAAAACACGTTGACCCTCCGTCAATGTTTAAAAACGACCATGACTGTAGACCCTACTTTACCCCAATTTACGTCCACCAAACATACCCCTTACCAGACCCGAACACTAAGCAGAACAATGGTGGTAATACTCGAGTATAGCAAATATCAGAGGATTTCAGTATTCAGTGATTCAGTAACGGTCTTCTCATGGTTCGTCAATCTACCTTGACCAAGCCCTTGCTGGCTCGATTCAATTAACTACCAATGTGGTTTGAGCTTAAATTTCACAGTAAGGTCGTTGGATACAAGCCTCCAAACGATATCAAATCATGCACAAGTAACATATCCCAATTTGCATAGTAAACCAATCAAATAGTCAAGAGAAATGAGTGTGATAAAGCACACCCTCGTCTCGTCCAGAATAAACAGAAGTTACAGTCACTCAAGTCACAAATTTCAAACACAAGTAAATCAGTTAAGCAACAAGTCATGCGAATGGTACACTCACCAGTTTAAGCAAAAATAACTTCAAAAGTTTCCTCCCGAAGTATGCCCCTGGTCACCAGCACATCCTAAGAACAACCAAGATAAAATAATTATGGCTCCACATCCAAAATCTAGTGAATGAAATTCACAATTGAGGCTCGACTACGAGTCGTATGCCTATCCAAGTTAACTACTAGTGCAAAGATACAAAATGTGACTTTGGAGTGAAAAGGAAGCATTTGGACCTAAGGACATGAACAACCCAAAAGTCCTTCATTCCATCAAAATTCAACACATGAGTTAAGCTTATAGGTTTTCCAAACATCTTAATCAAGTTTATCCCAAAATCAACCCAAACTTGAAGGAAACAAGCGGCCCCAAATATTGAACAGCACCTCCTCTTAATTTCCTTACTTTTGCATCCTAAAATCAATCACCATATCTCATCTCAAACAGCCTCAATCGCACACACAAATCATAAGCTATTAAATACATTTAATTAGGGCCACAACACTCTTCAATTATAGCCAATTGATAGCTCCAAAAACCAACCACAATCAAGCTAAATTTTGGAACCCTAACCTGAATTTTCACATACAAGCTGGAATTTTCTTTAGGCAAGTCAAACTAGCATATAAAACTAGATATTTCACATAGCAAAGTTATCAAACCATGGCCAACCCTTAAGCATCATATATGGGCAGAAATTTCACCATAAAAACTGAAAATTTCCGCATCACTACTTCAAACCATGAAATTCTCATAAAACTACCAAAATTGAAACCCTAAACCACTAGTTGGCAAATATTGGAAGTAAAGGCAAGTTTCTTGCCAAAGTTACCTTGTACCTCCAAGAAAGATGGAAGCTTAGTGTTTTTTCCTCCAAAGTTTCTCCACTCAAGTCCTTAATCTTCCCTAGTGATCAACTTTTATGGAGTAGTTTGCAAGATTATCGGTTGAAACTCAAGATTCAAGCTAGAAATTGAGGTTGAAGATGAAGTTCCCTCTTGTTTTTTTTCCCTCTCCAATTTTCAGCCAATCAAGGTGCAAAATGAAGACATCTTTGGTCAAGTTTGGTTTTAGTAAAGTTAAGAAAAGTTTGGTCAAAGTCCAACTTCCAAGGGTTCATGACACTTGGCTCTCCTAGAGTTTAATCTAATCTCTTTGTCTTCCAAAACTAATCTATCTAGCTAACCTCTAATTATCCCCTAGCACCTTATAAAATAACATCCCTTTATGCAAAACTTCATCTAGTCATCAAAATTTTATCGCACTTACCGCACTAGCGGGTCCCACGTCCATAATACGCTACGAACTTAACATAAACCAACTTATTCAAGGAAAATGATTTAAAAACTTGCCTCACTTATAAAAATATCTAGGAAATTAAGGTAATAAAGTAAAGTAGAGAAAATGTATTCGAAAAAAATAAAATAATATAAAATAAGAAATTTTTTTTCGGGTTCTCACAAAATTCAAGTTATAGATTAGTCAAATTTCAGTTCAAAAATCACTGCTATCACAAGTGCAGAAACAAAACAGTCATGATTTTTAAGAAAATTTGCATATTTTTCGGCCTTTATAGAAATTGAACCAAATCCTGAAATTTATATTGTTGGAAGCTCTATGAGTCTAGTTTCAAACGCAGCAAACAAAACTCAATTCCGACTTTCCTATACGAAGTTATAGCCAGTTTCCCAAAACTGCACAGAGCTTCCTGTGAAAATTTCCGGACTTGAAGATTCAAGTTTCATGACCCAAAAATCAAATGTTTCTTCAATGATTTCAACATACCTTCATTCCATCATATAGGCTAGTGTATAGAGTATGTATTTCCAGCATGTTTAGTCAAAATTTGAAGCGACAGGCTGCAAAATACAATAGGAACACGATCTGGGCAGATTACTCCAAAACAGTGAAGAAATAAGTTAGTTTGCTAGTTTCTTGACTAGATGCTAAGCCATTAACATACATCAAGTAATGTGCTTTTCATGTGAGTGAAAGATATGAGATTTTGGAAAAGGATTCAAAGATTTATAGTAACTTGTAGCAAAACAAGAGCCAAAATCTGGAAAAGAAAGGCCATCTCTAGTTTGGTCCAAGTTGAGAAATTTCCAACTATAAAACAAGTTTCTACTACTAGTTTCTTCTTCAATCCAACCTCAACCAAACATACATCAAAAGCCTTCTAAAGTATATGAAAAGAAATGAAGTTTCCAAGTCATGTTACCTTTAAAACAAGCTGGAAGTTAAGGTCAAATAGGCCGGAAATGGAAGCAAGACTCAAGCTTTCTCTTAGCTTTCTCTTAGCTTTCTCTCTCTAGTTCCTCTCAGTTGGTGTGGAGGCAAGACGAGAAATTTCTTGGTTTTCTCTCCAATTTTCCCTCGGCTGGAGTGGAGGCAAGACAAGGGCAGACTTTGGCTAATTTCTTCTCTCTCTCTTTCGGTTGAGCTAAAGGAAAAGATCAAGAAGGCTCTCTCAACTCTTTCCTCTCGGTTGGAACAAGAAGTAGGGAAAATGGAATTGACTTTGTCTTCCAAGAAGAAGAAAGGTTAATTAATTTGGAGTCTTGGTCAAAGTTTTGGTTGCCCATTTGATAAATGGCACAAATACAAATGATATATATCTAATTTTCCAAAATATCTTTGGCCACATCACATCCCTAAACACAAAATATCTCTTATTGTAATAAAATATCCCTTTTGCACACAAATCTTTCTTTGTTACTCAATTTATGCCACATGCCCTACTAGTTGGACTAAGTAGTATATCACCCCATGAAAAATAGCATGCAATAAATTAAAAGAGGCAATGAAGTACAACAATCATTTATCATCCACCAAATAAAAGCATGTAATCCAAAGAAAAACTTAAAAAAAAAACACAATATGCAAATTTCGAGTTCTCACATTTTCAAAATTTGTCCCAGTGTAGATCATGTTTAGCTAAAACAAGTTTGCATTTCCATCCCTAAGGAATATAAATAATGATCATACAATCCCTATGTGAGAACCTTCATTTTTAAAATACAATTTCCCCAAACTACATGCCTTGCACCAAGATTTAAACCACCTCTTATATGCCTAGCATTATATTTTACAATGTGTTACAACAAATCCCTTGTATTGACCCTCACTTTAAAACGCAATTCTCTTATTTACATGCCTTATTATAAGATCTAAACCATTTATTACATACCCTTACAATACATTTTCTATATACTATAATAATTTCCATGCATAACATTCCATTTTATTTTACTTGGAGTAAAATATTTTCTTGAGTTAGTTTGAGTTAATGCACCACTTGAATTTGTCCAAGTCTTCTTGTTTTAAGTAGTAGAGATTTTTTGTGAGGGATTAGAGATGTTTAACAATTATTGGTACATTTGGAAAGTTAAGAAGACCATTAGGCAAAGGTTAAGAAAGGTTAGGCTATTAATGAAGCCATGTGGCAAAACCTTGACCATGAGCTTGATGACTAAGGATTAAGGGACAAAATAAAAGCTAAACAAACCCTTTTTTTTCCCTTAGAGTGGCCGAACCCTTAGCCAAGAAAAAGAGAGAGAGAGAGCTCCATAAACAAGGTTTTTTTACCTAAACAAATCAAGGGCAAAAATCCAAAAGAGAGAAATTTAGGGTTTGTAAACAAACTCTCTTTGGTGAATCAAACCTTGAAGCCTCTACTTTGGTGGATTTCTTGGTGATTTGAGCACCTTGCAAGTAAGGTAAGTACTCTTTAAATTGGGGGTTTTATGTGTTAGATCATCTATTATAAGCTCTAATCATGAATTTCAAGTTGTTGTGGTTGGAATTGGAAGTTAACCCCTTGAATTAAACAAGTAGTGGATGAATTGTTATTATGCACACCAAGTGTTTGATGAAATGTCCAGCCCTTATTCATGTGTATTTATGAAGTATTAATATGTTTTAAAGCCCTATTTAGTTAGATTTAATACTTGATATGTGCAAAAGGTGAAAATAATGAGAAGAGTGAAAGTTGGAAAATTTCAAGTGTGCAGACCGAAATTTTAGGGGTTGCTGTCCGGTTTTTGCCTTGATGTTTCATGCATATTTTGGCTACAAAAGTGAGTGATATATGTTGGGTTATGTGTGTGTAGGTTGTCTACAAAAAATTAGCCAATTTGGTTGAGTAAATTTTAAGTTACAAGCAAAGGAACAAAACTGGACAAGGTCCAGAATTTTCTGTCCAGCAATCTTGTAAAGGCCATAACGTTTTACTCACTGAACAGAATTGAGTGCCGTTTGTGGAGGTTGAAAGTAGACTCTTAGAGCTTTAAAACGGTACCAAGCTCATTTTCTGGTTCGTCTTGAGCGATCCGTGGCGAGTCGTGGAAGTTGGCTGCCTGGGCGGTACTGTTCATCCGTGGCAGTCCAGAAATTTCATTTGGTTTCTTAATTTGGAGCCACTTATGTTGGGATTTTGGAAATGGTTTCTTCTAGACAAATTTAGCCTTTTGAACCTAGTTTCCAACGCAACTGAGAAACCTAATTCTGACTCTCCTACAATGAGCCGTGACCGTTTTCCCGAGACTGGCCGGCCGACACTGTTCAAACCGAAAATGAAACCTTTGAATTTAAATGAAACCTTTCCTTACCAAGCAATCATATGAACACTAAACATGTATTTTCATGAACTTTTACTATTCTTTGGACCTCATTTACATGAAGGATTGAGTAGATTACCTTAGTTACTTAGCTTCTTCATGAACCTATAATTTAGTGAGAAACGAATCTTATTGTTATCGTTTTCATTCGTTGCCCTAGGATCGGGAAACGGAGGTGACTGTAACTGAATCAATTGAAGTTCATAATGACTTTTGTTCGACAGGTGAGTGTTCCACGACCTGCTACTTGTTATGTGGGATACTTGTATATGTGAAAACCTTGATGTGCTATTGACTGAGCCAAACACTGTTTTATTTAAAGTTGGAGGTGAGTGTGTACTTTATCGCACTCGACCTTCCTTGATTTCCACTGAGGCTCTATATATTGTTACACTGTGATGTGAAATTTTATTTGTGACTGTGAATGAGTTGTTAGGGTGATATTGTGACGACCCCACCTCCCCCTAAGGCGAACCAGAGGGTTCGGCGGGTCGCCTGCCCAACTCTCGCGGGGACTCAGTCGTTCACTACAGTCCTCAAATGAATTACAAGAATAAATCTCAAATATACATCACATGGTCCACAAATATACATCCAAGTCTCCAATAATTACATGTCATAAGCGAAGCGGAAACGATTCTCAACTATACATAAAATGATTCCAAATCCAAATTATACAAGATTTATGCCATCCAGTCACGTGAACAAGTACTACAAGTCCTTTCTTCGCTTTGAGCCCTGTGGAGGGGAATAAAATATTTTTGGGGTGAGCTAGAAGCTCAGCGAGTAACCAGTAAAATCAGTAATCAAATCGGTTTCACAATAGTTCATTTCAATGATGTCATAGATCAATGATGTCATAAATCAAATGATAAGTCAAGAAACAATTACCATGGAAAGTGATATTACCACATACATTAAAAGGATACGGGATCACATGGAGCTATTCGTTTGTTCGTTCGTTCCCTTGACATTCCCCCTTATTCCTCCAATCGTTTGAAAATACATTTTTTTGTAAGTAGAATCCCTCGTTCATCCTTTTGTTCGTTCATCCCCTTTTCTGGACGTTGACCGGACTCCACCCATCCGACCATTGGCCGGACTCCACCCATCCGGACGTAGCCGGACTACAAGGTAATACTCGAGTATACCAAATTCACCCAGGGTCACCATATCGCCCGATCGAGTCCGCTTCTGGCTCGAGTCGATCGGTAACGAAGGGCAGTGGCCAGTTCAGCCAAACGGCTTACATTCATGCGCAACTAGCATTTAATCATTAATCATTGAAAATTTCATATTTATTTAGGTCGAGTGCGATAAAGTACACACTCGCCTAGAAAACTCATTTTAACAATCATCGAAAGCACTTAACGCATTACCAATCAATAATAACAAGCCAATAAGTCAAGGAATACAGCAACAAGGAACACTCATATGCAAGCACGCATGATATGCAAGAAAACTGTTCAAAAGTAACTTTGGAAACAGTTTAAAAGTAAATAATGCAGGAAACGGTTCATAAATAACTTTAGAAATAGTTTGAGGTCACTCACCCCCATGGCTCAGAAACCATCCATCATATAACATTGCCTTGCTCAAATCCAAGCCTTAGATCACAAACCCAACGCAAACAAGTTCCTTCAAAGTTCGGACAGCACTTCCCCTGAATTTGCTTACTTTTCCAGCCGTCATGGCTTCATTATTTTTCTCATTCCAACCCAAAGGTACACACACAACAACAAGTTCATCCAATAGCCATTCAGCAAGCTCCAAGTAGTACAAATACAAGTCAAGCTAGGGAAAAGTCCGGAAATGAAAGTTAAGCTCAAAATCAGAAAAATAGTTTTGACGTCATTTTACGGTAATGGTATCAAAGGCACTACGATCATCGGATGAAGGTGAAAGACCCACCGTTTCGAAGCTAAGAAATAGAGCTACAATATTGTAGAAGGTCACTCAACCCAGTTTCGAGTGTAACCAGGTCAAAAATGCAATATACTATACCAGAATCACAAAAACAGATTCACAGAACCTGTTCTAGGGAAAACATCATAACTCAGCCTACCTAAGTTCAAATCCAGAAATTCCAAAACCAGCTGAAAGATAAGAAACAGGTATACATGTCATCAGAAGACCTCAACAACCAATTCGGAAGTATTCCTGACCAAAACAACCAATTACAGAAGCAATTCCCAAATTCGGGTAAAACCAGGAGAGCAAGGGTAATTTCGACTTTTCTCATTCCACGCTGCTCCGATTGACCTTAAATTTTGTAGGCACCTCTAAAATGTCATTACCTACAACTTGCATGTTTTAAGCCAAGGCCAATTCGGCCTCTAACTAGGAGAAATAAAACCGGGCAGAAAGAGGGGAAAAATTTTCCAGAATCTGAAATTTTTGGTCTTCAATGAAACTTTCTCAAATTTCTTGTTCCAATCACTACTAAAGCCCCTTATATAAACTTATATTCAACATATGCAGCTATACAACAAGTGTAGACAGAAATTAATCAAACCCTAACTTGTTTATTTCATCCAATAATCATCACAACCACTTGCACATCTTGAAATCAAGCCAAAACTTAAGCTAAATAACATCTTAAACAAGAATAAAAGGATCAAAGCCATAGATCAGATTTTATACCTCAAAAAGAAGGCTTGCAAGAGTGATCCTCCACTATTTCTTGAAATTTTTGGTTCTCTTAGCTTCCCAAGCTTCCAAACTTACGATCAATCGGTTTAGAATTCGATTTTAGCACTTGGTTGGTGTAAATCAAGAAGAAAATGATGCAACTCTTGCTCTCCCTTTCTCAATCTCCTTATTCGGCCAAGATGCAGAAAATAATGAAGGAGATTAAGCTAAGTTTGTCTTATAAGAAGGTAGAAAGATAAGAATTAATTCTAACCACAAGTTTGGCCAACACTTGGCTTAACCTCAACCACAAAAATTTTCTCTTTCCTTCCTTGCATTTGAGCCACAAATTTCGGTCAAGCTTAGCTATAAATTAGGAGATATTTTGCTCAAATATCAATAGACTTGTATGGTAAGAAAGTGGTGGTCAAGTGGTGCGTTCAATCGGTAGTGCGCGGGACCCGCCGGTTCGCGCAATTTTTTTTAAAAACACACGTACTAGGGTTTTTACTTCCTATTCACTAACCTTATATCATTGCCCCTAATCACATATTATTTCTCACTTAAAAGTCACTTTTAATCACCAAATTCGATCTTTGCTCCGTACCGAAAATTCATCCGGTGAAAAAAATCGCAAAAACCCTAATTTGCTCCAATCTTGAAACCGAAGAGTGAAACCCTACTTTCTAGGTTTATTTACACTTATTGTGGAATGATTGGTAGTAGGGCTATAATAAATGAATAATTCCCAAATAATAGGGCATTTTTTAAGAAAAACGTGGAGGTTGTACAATTCCATAAATTGAATTTAGGGTTTCGGTTGAAATATGAGAAATTTGAGAAAATGATCAATCACAAGTAAAACTAGGGTTTTGATTAAACTTTTAGGGTTTCAAATCTTTTAAAACAAAATAAGGTTTTAAATCAAACCCAAAGAAATACACTTTAGTATTTTCTTTAACAACCTCCTAATATTCGGGGTGTCACAGATATCCCTTCAACTACTGTTACTGTTTGGGTACCCAACCTCATAGGTGAGTCGGTTGTATCGAGCCAGCAAGGGGTTGGTCGAGAAGGCCGATAAACCTTGAGGACTGTTTATTGTTCACTGAAATCGGTATACTCGAGTATTACCAAACTACTGTTATGAAGTGCGGGCCCGGTAGGGGGTTGATTGGTGGACGGAGACTGGTGAAAGTGGTGTTCTACGGACCCTTTTATACTGTGCATACAAATGTTGACGGAGTGTCAACAGGAGGCAATTATGATCAAGCTCAAGTGGATCTTTGGCTTTTGAAAGCCACCCGTATCCTTGAATTGAACTGTGATTAAACTGTTATCCTACTGTGTGATATTTATTTGATTATTTCTGTGCTCTTATTTGGCTATGTGCTTACTTGTTTTACTTGGAACCTCACTGAGTTTTAGCTCACCCCATTCCCTTTGTTTTCCTTAACAGACGGGGGATGGATTTGATCAAGAGATTTCTTAGCTTTACATTGTTTTGGACTGGTATTTGAGATTATAACCTTTTGCTTAAGTAGACCTTACTTTTGACTCCTGTAAGCTTAAACCTATAAGTTCGACTCATGTTATGTAAGTTTATGTGTGGAGTGGTAAGTTGACATTTGGCTATATGTATACTAAGCTTTTGGATTGTTGGTGAAGTGATTATGTTTTATTTAGGGTTACGCTCCAAAGAATGGAAGATATATCCTCTGCTTCATTTGAGTTATTAGTACTTTGATCGACTGAGCCCCGGCGAGAACTGGACAGGCAGTCCGCTGATACCCTAGGGTTCGCCCTAGGGAGAGGTGGGGCTGTCACAGTTGGTATCAGAGCTTAGGCTTTAGATCTTTGTAGTGTATTATAGACTTAAATGTTTAGGATGCCGGACTGTGTGATTGGTTTGAAAGTTGAGTTACTGCTGGTAGGGATAAAAAAAAATTAGGGCCTAGGTTTGAATTGGCCGGAGTGAATTAGAAATTTTTAATTTGAGGCTTTAATTGGCCTGAGTGCATGACTATTTCCCCTTAAGAGTATTTAAGTTTCCTCTACACTTCGTGTAGAGTGGACGGATCTAGTGACCTTAGCAATAGACCGGTTAGCGAGCCGTCCTATAGGGACTTACCGATGATTAAGTATCAAATCGGGCCCGGAGAAGCTAGAGCCTATTAAAGCCCATCTAACCGCTACAGGCGTTGCAAGTGCCATCATACTTATATCTACCCTAATGAAGTAGTGTTGGTCGTGGTGAAGGGGCGGAAGGTTTCCATAAGGGACAACGCTAGGCTTGAATCTGAAGTGAATCAACTGAAGGAAACTATTAAAATGCGAGCCGATCGAATTAAGGAGCACGAGTATGATATGGTTGAAGGCCATGAAAGGATTGATGATCTGTGTGCATAGTTTGGAGACACTCAGAAGCGTACGGTTAAGGGGGCAATGAAAGTGAGGAATGGAGTTGAATCGATTCTGAACATTTGCAATGACTTACTTGGAGATGTGTACGATGAGGCTTCCCACATTGGAAGCGAGGCAGGAGCAGAACCTGCCCAGACTGAGAGGTCAGCTAGTCTCACGGTGGATTAAGCCTTCACTTCTAGGCTACTATTTTGGGTGATTTTGACTACTATACATAGAAAGGATAGGGGATGTAGTGACTTGGTGGTTGTACAGTTTTCTTTTGATTACATGTACTAGGTTTTTGCTTAATATGACTGTACGACTATATCTGTACTTTTGAGGCTCGTACTTACTACTTTTGGTCTTGTTATCTTGTAAATGACTGCTATGAGCCTTTGAATGTATAATACTTGATTGTTGACTGTTGACCGTTGACTTTTGACTTTGATAATTGACTTTGACTTGACTTTTGACTTTTGGCTATGACTTTATTTTGGCATCGCATTCAAATTACTTTGCATTTCACTCGCCTATCGTGACTCTGATTTCCCTTTTATTTAGTTTTTTAGAATGAATAAGTATCTGTTATGTATCGACGCGTACTCACCCATTAGTTATAATACTTGGGGCCCTAGACTAGTGAGTAATAATGGAGACTCGATGACAGTATAGTAGGGGCCATGGGTGTGGATCTAGGTAGGTCCAAGAATAAGAGGAGAAATAAAGGTCTGTAGTCAATTAGAACCAAGGACCCGAATGTGGAGAAGGAGTCCAGGTTGTGACAGCCCCACCTTCCCCTAAGGCGAACCAAAGGGGTTAGCGGACTGCCTGCCCAGCTCTCGCCAGGACTACGGTACAGTTAACGTCATTCTATAACGTTCCAGAACATACCATTGCGCGCAAACAAGTCAGAAAACACAAAATAAAAAAAATGAAAATTTAAAACCGAAATGAATAGTGCTGGACACGCCAGAATCCGGCCGGAATCTGGCCGGATTAGCGGCCGGATTCTTGGCCGGATACTGTCCAGTGAGCAACTCGATTTTTTTCAAAAGTTCCACCCAATCCGGCCGGCAATCCGGCCAAGATTCCGGCCGGATTGTCTGGCCGGATACCGGCCAGTGAGCAACTGGCCGGGTTTCCAATTTTTCTCAGGCAATCCGGCCTTCAATCCGGCCAGTTTCTGGCCGGATTCCTGGCCGGATTCAGGCCAGTGAGCTTTTGCCAAATTTTTTCTCTTTTGCCGTTTGAAAGCCGATTCGCTCCGAAGTTCATCCAAACATCAATTCAACATATAAACATATATATACAATGGAAATCATCATTTACATCCATAATGGCATGCCAACCATTCATTAAGGAGTACACATTCGATTTGCCTATCAAAAGGAAATGAACCCGTTACATTAGGGTTTCACTTCGAGAGCGATACAAAAGACATGTACAAGCTCAGTATGGCAATTGACTATCCAGTCCATTTTCAAAAGCATTTATATTCCTGTAAGAAAAACAAATAACACGGAATGAGCCAAGGCCCAGTGGTATACCACCCAATAAGCAATCAAAGTCATATAAGACTGAACCTTCATTTAAAGTGCACAAATAAGCAATGAAGCAAAATGGTAAAAGGATACGGTCGGCTCTCAAGAGCCCATTTCCACGCTTGCAATCTTGAACCAATCTCATTGACTCTCCGTCAATGTTAAAATACCAAACCGTAGACAACTCTTTACTTCCATTCCTTCCACCCAACATACCCCAACCGGGCCCGCACTCCATTTCAGTAGCTTTTGGTAATACTCGAGTTTACCGGAACCAAGGGTCTCATTACCACAAGGTTCCCCAGTACAGTCCCCGTGGCAATTCAATCTTCACGACCAAGCCCTCGCCGGCTCGATCCAATTGACTACCAAACGGAGTTGAGCTCAGTAATGCAGTATGGCCGTTGGACATCGTCCAAACGACATCAATTCGGTTTCCATGAAATGGAATTTACCAACCAATATATCAAGTCCAGTAATGCAATAAAACGGTAACCAATCAGTGACAATAACAAAAGAGGTGAGGGCGGTCAAGTACACCCTCACCTTGATCAATTTCAATATCCAAGTAGGCCATTAAGGCATCACATAACATTTAACAAAGCCACATAGTAATCCATCAAGTGAGTGGTATACTCACCAAGTGAGAAAATGGTGTTTCATACACCGTGATCACCAAGACGCCGTGAGCTACCGTCACGCCCTAGAATCACACAACAAATGCAATGAGACTCGAGAACGAGTCATCAAACAATGCTAAACACAACCCCAATAGGGTTTCACATGCATAAGTAGGCATGATAGCAAACCAGAAATTAATATATGGCCTTAACTTAAGCCTCGATAGAAAAACCGTGTTTGAGCTTAGAATGCGGTAATGGCGTCAATTTCACTACGGTTATCGGTTGGGGGTGTAAGACCCACCATTTCGAAGATATGAAACAGGGCTACAACAATGTAGAAGGGCACTCAATCTAGTTCCTAGCTTAACAAGGTCAAAATTGCAAAATACTAAACCAGAATTACCAAAACAGGTTTGCAAAACACAGAAAACTGTAATCGGTATATCTCAGTCCATACAAGTCCAAATACCGAAATTCCAAAGGCATACGTTAGCTAAGACATTCAGATACAGTTCATCAGAAGACATCAACTTCAAAATCCAAACCAAAACCAGTCAAAATGGCCAATCACTATCGCAGTTTTCGCATTCTGTCCAAAGCAGAACAGCTACAGTAATTTCATCATAACTCATTCTACATTAATCTAAATGACCTGAAATTTTGCAGGAATCTCCATCACATCAATACCTACAACTTTCATGTTTTGAGCAAAGTCTAATTCGGCCTCTAACCTAGTGATCTAAAACCGGACAGAATTGGGGATTTTCAAACCCTAACTTTCCAATTTTCCATCCAAATCCAAAATTAGTTGCATATAACCACATTTCACATCCACTAGAGCCATAATAGTCCATTGCCAATCATCACAAACAACCACACCATCATAATCCAATTAAACCAGAAAAATTCCCAATAAATGAAAAACTTCACCAAAACAAGCCAAATCAAGGGGTAAATCACATATTCCTTCACTCATGCCCCCATTAAGCACAAAATAAGCATTATTAGAGGTAGTAAGGGGTTCAAGCAACACTTACCAAGAAATCAAGAGAGAGGAAGATGTTGGCCACCTTAGAGCTTCAAACAAAGTTCACCAAACAACTTACTATCACTAGAAGATAAGGTTTTATGGAGTGAAATCTTGTTTATGGCTTGATTGAGATGATTTACTAGTAGAAAACTTGAAGATTGAAGAAGTTCTCCTTCTTGTAAGAGAGTGAGAGAGAGCCGGCCAAAGAGAAAGAAAAATGAGGAAATTTTATGAATTTTGAGATATTTAAACCTTGGGTCAAAAAGTCAAGAAATTGAATAGTAATTCTTAAGGTTCAACCAATGAGGAGGTGACACTTGTCACCTTATTAAATGCCTTCCTATCTTTCTTTTCTCTCTCACATCAATCACATCACCCATTCTACTTATCACTTAACACCCGATAAAATTTTCACAGTATCCGAAACTTAACCTTATTGGCCGAATTTTTCCGAACTTTTCGCACTAGTGGGTCCCACGTCCACTATTCACTCTTAATTTTCTAAAAATTCTCCAATGCTAGAAAAAACAGCTTAAAACTATAATTGCTCATAAAATCCACTAAGAAAAGATTTCTAAGCCAGAAAATGCAGAAAACATGCAATTAAGGGAAAATAAACCCTAGGAAAATATTAGGGTTTTACGGGTTCTCACACTCTCCCCCCCTTAAACGAATTTCGTCCTCAAAATTTCTCACCTTAATTCCCGAAAAGGTTTGGGTATTTCTTTCGCATTTCCTCTTCCATCTCCCAGGTGGCTTCCTCAACTCCGTGGTTTCTCCATAGTACCTTCACTAGTGGAATCCGTTTATTTCGGAGCTCTTTGACTTTTCGATCGAGTACTTGCACCGGTTTCTCTTCATAGGCCAGTGATTCATCTACTTCAATATCCTCCGGTTGCAACACATGGGATGGGTCAGGATGGTACTTCTTTAACATTGAGACATGAAATATATCGTGGATTCGAGAGAGGCTAGACGGTAGTTCCAATCGATACGCGACCGCTCCAACCCTCTGAAGGATCTTATAGGGTCCGACGTACCGTGGTTGAAGCTTCTTTCCTTTACCCGTTGTAAGACTTCGTATGGGCGTGATCTTGAGAAATACGTAGTCCCCAACTTCAAACTCCAAGTCTTTTCTTCGGTTATCCGCGTAGCTCTTTTGGCGACTTTGGGCAGTTTGGATTCTTTGCCGTATCAACTTAACCTTCTCGTGAGCCTCTTCCATCCACGGAATAGTTGTCGGGTCCAGTGCTTTCTTTTCGCCAACTTCGTCCCAGTAAATTGGTGAGCGGCATTTGCGTCCGTAGAGAGCTTCATACGGAGCCATTTGAATTGACGAATGGAAGCTATTGTTATATGCAAATTCGACTAAGGTCATGTGCTGACCCCAATTGCCTCCAAAGTCCAGAATGCACGTTCGTAGCATGTCCTCGAGAGTCTGAATCGTCCGTTCTGACTGGCCATCCGTCTGAGGATGATAGGTCGTGCTCAAGTTGAGTTTCGTCCCCAGGGTTTCTTGAAATTTCTGCCAAAACCGTGATACAAATCGTGGATCCCGATCGGAAACAATACTCACAGGTACACCGTGTAGTCTTACCACCTCATCCATGTATAGTCGAGCCAACTTGTCCATTGAATACTTCATGTTCACCGGCAAGAAATGGGCCGACTTGGTTAATCGATCAACGATCACCCAAACGGCATCATGTCCTTTTTGCGTCCTCGGTAAACCAGAAACGAAATCCATGGTGATGTTTTCCCACTTCCACTCGGGTATCTCCAAGGGTTGTAACAGACCCGATGGTTTTTGATGCTCTGCCTTCACTTGCTGGCAAATGAGACATTTCTGTACGTATTGAGCAATTTCCTTCTTCATATTGTCCCACCAATAAATCCCTTTCAGGTCTTGATACATCTTGCTGCTGCCCGGATGGATTGTATACCTAGATCTATGAGCTTCCTCCAGAATTTCTGCTTTCAACGACTCCACTTTCGGTACCACTATTCGGTTCCGATACTTCAAAATACCCTCAGGACTCAAATTGAAGTCCGTAGTTTCTCCCTTATCTACTTTCTCTTTCCATTTCTGTACCATCAAATCCTCGCCTTGCGCCTCTTTTATACGTTCCAGTAGAGTGGAGGTAACCCTAACATTGCCAAATATCACCTTATGGCTCCCTAGACAGGGTTTCCACTCGCACACGGATTCTAGCAAACCCCACTCCTTAATCATTAGCCCTGCTATTTGCACCTTACGACTCAAGGCATCTGCTACCACATTTGCCTTTCCCGGATGGTAATTGATCGTACAGTCGTAATCTTCCAAGAATTCCATCCATCGCCGTTGTCTCATATTCAGTTCCTTCTGGGAGAAGAGGTACCTAAGACTCTTGTGATCCGAAAACACTTCAAAGGTCACCCCGTATAGGTAATGCCTCCACTTTTTCAGAGCAAACACCACTGCAGCTAATTCTAGATCATGAGTCGGGTAGTTTTGCTCGTGAAGCTTCAATTTTCTAGAGGCGAAAGCAATCACATTCCGGTTCTGCATCAAAACGCACCCCAGTCCTTCTCGCGACGCATCCGCATATACTACAAACCCGTCCACTCCATTGGGCAAGACCAGTACTGGAGCCATGGTCAATCTTTTCTTTAATTCCTGAAAACTTGTTTCGCATCGGCCGTTCCAGATAAACTGGCCATGCTTTTTTGTCAAGTCAGTTAAAGGTCCTGCCAGTTTGGAAAAATCTTTAATAAACCGTCGGTAGTACCCAGCTAGCCCTAGAAAGCTGCGAATCTCCGTGGGAGTTTCTGGCCTTTTCCAATTTGTCACGGCCTCAACCTTCGCTGGATCCACCGAAATACCTTCGTGGGAGATCACGTGCCCTAGAAACGCTACTCTCTCCAACCAGAACTCGCATTTACTAAACTTGGCATACAGCTGATGTTCCCTCAATGTCTTCAATACCATTCTCAAATGCTCCTCATGCTCCTCGCGTGTCTTAGAGTAGACCAAAATATCATCAATGAACACAACGACAAATCGGTCTAGATAGGGTTTGAAAACCCTATGCATTAGGTCCATGAAGGCGGCGGGAGCATTAGTCAGTCCAAAGGGCATAACGGCAAACTCGTAATGCCCGTATCTCGAGTTGAAAGCAGTCTTCGGAATGTCCTCCTTCCTGATCAACAACTGGTAGTACCCCTGTCGGAGGTCCAACTTCGAGAAGACCACTGCTCCTTGCAGCTGGTCAAACAACTCGTCGATGTGGGGCAGTGGATACTTATTCTTGATCGTAACGGTGTTCAGCCCCCTATAGTCAATACACATCCTCAACGTGCCGTCCTTCTTCTTTACAAATAAGACCGGAGCTCCCCAAGGAGACTCACTCTCGTGAATGAATCCCCGCTCCAAAAGGTCTTGCAGTTGCAACTTAAGCTCCTTAAGTTCTGCAGGCGCCATTCGGTAAGGGGTTTTCGAGATAGGTGCGGTTCCAGGTAAAAGATCTATTCGGAATTCTATCTCTCTTTCCGGAGGTAAGGCCACTAACTCATCAGGAAACACATCCGGAAATTCCCTCACTACGGCCACGTCTTCCACTTTTAACTTATCCGTAGGGGTATTAATTAGAAAGGCCAAATATCCTTACGCCCCTCTACTTATCAGTTTCCTAGCTCGAATGCCCGAAATGAGAGCAGATGAGGCTAACCTACCTCTTATATCTAACCTTAAGGTTGCCTCGCCAGGAATGCGAAATTCAACTATTTTCGTTTTACAATCCAGTTGGGCGTTATATTTGGCTAACCAGTCCATACCCAAAATCACGTCGTACCCCTTAATGGACAAGCTAATCAGGTCTCCTAGAAATCTCCTCTCTCCTACCCATACATCACAATCCTTATAAATCATACTAGTCACCAAACGTTGATTCCCCGTAGGTGTACTAACCTCTAAGGCATATGGTAAGCTAGCAGGTTTTATATCGATGCCACACATGAAATCAGGGTTAACAAACGAATGAGTGGCACCAGGATCAATTAAAACTTTGGCAAAGCGGTGGAAAATAGGGATCGTACCTTCCACCACCTCGAAAGAATCTGGAACCTGATGGGGCTCTAAGGAATAAACCCTAGCTGGCACCTTCGGTTTGGATCCGTCTCCCTTGGCTGGTCCAGTATTAGTCCTCGGCGGTAGCTGACTTCCCTTTCCGTCTTGTTTCAGGACCGGACATGTAGCCAGCTGATGGTTCGCACTTCCACACCACAGACATTTCCCCTGTTTCCTCCAGCAGTTGTCTTCGGTGTGGTTCAACTTTCCACAGTGCCCACAGGGACCGCGAGGTGCCGAAGCCGAGCCACTCTGGGTGTTTCCCCTTTGTCCTCGCCCAGCTTGGCCGCCCCTGAACGGAGTCCCTCTGCCTGATCCTGATTGTCGACCACCTCCTGATCCTCGTCCAAACTTCGAGGGAGTACTCTTCTCACTTTGTCCAGATGTACTCCCAGGAAAACCACGCTTCTTGGCCTGGAAGTTTCGGACCTGAAACCGTGCACTCTCAACCCGCTGGGCTTTTTCCATTGCCTCGCTAAACGTGGTGATTTGAGCCGCCGCGAGATCTTTCTGGATTTCAACGTTCAAACCCTGAATAAAGCGCCTCACCCAACGTTGCTCGGTCATGATTAGTTCAGGCGCGAATTTGGACAGGCGGGTAAACTGGCTCTCGTACTCCGCCACAGTCTGAGCCCCTTGCCGGAGCCGGATAAACTCGTCCTCCTTCCTCTCCTGGACTAGAGGAGGGAAAAACTTAGCATTAAATTCTCGGATGAAGTTCACCCAAGTCCTCTGTGTCTGCTCCCGCTCCCATTTCTGCCTGATGACGTTCCACCAGGAACGGGCAGCCCCTTCAAGTTGAAACACGGCAAAAGTGACCTGCCGTTCGTCCGGGTAGTGTAGGGCCGCGAATATATCAACCATTTTCTCAAGCCACTTCTCGGCCACGTCAGGGTCGGGTCCCCCAACAAACTTTGGCGGAGAGAACTTTTGGAAACGTTCTAGTGCTCTATCTTCGCTCTCATTATGATGGCCAGGGTTTCCGGGGTTTCCAGGGTTAGGGTTTGGGTTTTGGCCCTGTTGTTGCACTACTTGTGCAAGTAGGTTGGTCATTTGCTGCATAGCAGCAGCGATTTGAGCATTGGGGTCTATTTGGGGTTCAGGAATTGGGCCAGTAGAAGCTTCCCCAGTTTCCCTAACCGGTGTGGGTTGCCTAATACCGCGCCCACGTCCCCGACCACTTCGTGTTCCTTCCATAAGGTATACTTGGTCTAGGCAAGATTACTAAACCAAAGCAGTAACAAAGCATGTAAGTAACAAATAAACTTTCACTTAACACATAGCGATGCATTTCAAACAAGATCACAAGCACACATATATACAAGCCAAACATATATACAAGCAGTCAGTCAAGTACGGCCAAAGCACGTAAAAAAAAATCCACCTAAGGATAGGCCTACCAAAAGAGATTTACACTTAGCTAACTCTACATCCAAAACGGTTAGCCAAGGCTCTATCCCTATCCCTATGTACATTCAAAAACCACCACTATCCAAAAGGCCTAACAGTCAGGGCCTAGTCAGTCGCTGGGGTCTGGGACCCAGGCGATGGGGTAGACTCCTCCCCAAAGTCGGCCTCCGCACACGAAGCCTCATCACTACATTCTTCCAGGCCGTCGTCACACAAATTAAGGATCGCCTCAGCGCGACCCCGGACCTTGCGAGCTCGCTTCAGCTCTCGCTCTCGTGCCTCCTTTAATTGAGCACAAAGGTCGTCCACTCGATCCTCAGCCTCAAGCACGTCGTATTCTAACTCTTTTATACGCGCCGCTTGCTTATCCTTGGTCGCCCTATCTTGAATAGCATCGACCTCCAGTCGAGCATTCTCTCTTGCCAACCCCTTGCGCTCTTTATCCAACGCGAACACGAGAGTGTTCGGATAAGCATATCTCTCTTTACACGGGCACCGTCGAAGACGGTTCGACGGGCTCCAACGAATGACGGCCCCTCCCGGCCGTATCTGATAGGGAATCACGGGAAGTACTCTACGAGGTCTAGCCCCCGAAGGACTAGCACTAGTGTCACCCTGCTCGGCCATCCTACATCACAAGAACATGTAGTTATCAAAATAAGCTTAAGGCCAAAAGCAACAATCCGTAAGTCAAACAATCCGATAACACCCAGGCTAATTCAAACCTAGGCTCTGATACCACCTGTGACAGCCCCACCTTCCCCTAAGGCGAACCAAAGGGGTTAGCGGACTGCCTGCCCAGCTCTCGCCAGGACTACGGTACAGTTAACGTCGTTCTATAACGTTCCGGAACATACCATTGCGCGCAAACAAGTCAGAAAACACAAAATAAAAAAAACGAAAATTTAAAACCGAAATGAATAGTGCTGGACACGCCAGAATCCGGCCGGAATCTGGCCGGATTAGCGGCCGGATTCTTGGCCGGATACTGTCCAGTGAGCAACTCGATTTTTTTCAAAAGTTCCACCCAATCCGGCCGGCAATCCGGCCAAGATTCCGGCCGGATTGTCTGGCCGGATACCGGCCAGTGAGCAACTGGCCGGGTTTCCAATTTTTCTCAGGCAATCCGGCCTTCAATCCGGCCAGTTTCTGGCCGGATTCCTGGCCGGATTCAGGCCAGTGAGCTTTTGCCAAATTTTTTCTCTTTTGCCGTTTGAAAGCCGATTCGCTCCGAAGTTCATCCAAACATCAATTCAACATATAAACATATATATACAATGGAAATCATCATTTACATCCATAATGGCATGCCAACCATTCATTAAGGAGTACACATTCGATTTGCCTATCAAAAGGAAATGAACCCGTTACATTAGGGTTTCACTTCGAGAGCGATACAAAAGACATGTACAAGCTCAGTATGGCAATTGACTATCCAGTCCATTTTCAAAAGCATTTATATTCCTGTAAGGAAAACAAATAACACGGAATGAGCCAAGGCCCAGTGGTATACCACCCAATAAGCAATCAAAGTCATATAAGACTGAACCTTCATTTAAAGTGCACAAATAAGCAATGAAGCAAAATGGTAAAAGGATACGGTCGGCTCTCAAGAGCCCATTTCCACGCTTGCAATCTTGAACCAATCTCATTGACTCTCCGTCAATGTTAAAATACCAAACCGTAGACAACTCTTTACTTCCATTCCTTCCACCCAACATACCCCAACCGGGCCCGCACTCCATTTCAGTAGCTTTTGGTAATACTCGAGTTTACCGGAACCAAGGGTCTCATACCACAAGGTTCCCCAGTACAGTCCCCGTGGCAATTCAATCTTCACGACCAAGCCCTCGCCGGCTCGATCCAATTGACTACCAAACGGAGTTGAGCTCAGTAATGCAGTATGGCCGTTGGACATCGTCCAAACGACATCAATTCGGTTTCCATGAAATGGAATTTACCAACCAATATATCAAGTCCAGTAATGCAATAAAACGGTAACCAATCAGTGACAATAACAAAAGAGGTGAGGGCGGTCAAGTACACCCTCACCTTGATCAATTTCAATATCCAAGTAGGCCATTAAGGCATCACATAACATTTAACAAAGCCACATAGTAATCCATCAAGTGAGTGGTATACTCACCAAGTGAGAAAATGGTGTTTCATACACCGTGATCACCAAGACGCCGTGAGCTACCGTCACGCCCTAGAATCACACAACAAATGCAATGAGACTCGAGAACGAGTCATCAAACAATGCTAAACACAACCCCAATAGGGTTTCACATGCATAAGTAGGCATGATAGCAAACCAGAAATTAATATATGGCCTTAACTTAAGCCTCGATAGAAAAACCGTGTTTGAGCTTAGAATGCGGTAATGGCG
Organism: Coffea eugenioides; assembly: GCF_003713205.1. Taxonomy (NCBI): domain Eukaryota; kingdom Viridiplantae; phylum Streptophyta; class Magnoliopsida; order Gentianales; family Rubiaceae; genus Coffea; species Coffea eugenioides. The sequence goes on from NC_040040.1 coordinate 33,528,029, forward strand.
TCAATTTCACTACGGTTATCGGTTGGGGGTGTAAGACCCACCATTTCGAAGCTATGAAACAGGGCTACAACAATGTAGAAGGGCACTCAATCTAGTTCCTAGCTTAACTAGGTCAAAATTGCAAAATACTAAACCAGAATTACCAAAACAGGTTTGCAAAACACAGAAAACTGTAATCGGTATATCTCAGTCCATACAAGTCCAAATACCGAAATTCCAAAGGCATACGTTAGCTAAGACATTCCGCTACAGTTCATCAGAAGACATCAACTTCAAAATCCAAACCAAAACCAGTCAAAATGGCCAATCACTATCGCAGTTTTCGCATTCTGTCCAAAGCAGAACAGCTACAGTAATTTCGTCATAACTCATTCTACATTAATCCAAATGACCTGAAATTTTACAGGCATCTCCATCACATCAATACCTACAACTTTCATGTTTTGAGCAAAGTCTAATTCGGCCTCTAACCTAGTGATCTAAAACCGGACAGAATTGGGGATTTTCAAACCCTAACTTTCCAATTTTCCATCCAAATCCAAAATTAGTTGCATATAACCACATTTCACATCCACTAGAGCCATAATAGTCCATTGCCAATCATCACAAACAACCACACCATCATAATCCAATTAAACCAGAAAAATTCCCAATAAATGAAAAACTTCACCAAAACAAGCCAAATCAAGGGGTAAATCACATATTCCTTCACTCATGCCCCCATTAAGCACAAAATAAGCATTATTAGAGGTAGTAAGGGGTTCAAGCAACACTTACCAAGAAATCAAGAGAGAGGAAGATGTTGGCCACCTTAGAGCTTCAAACAAAGTTCACCAAACAACTTACTATCACTAGAAGATAAGGTTTTATGGAGTGAAATCTTGTTTATGGCTTGATTGAGATGATTTACTAGTAGAAAACTTGAAGATTGAAGAAGTTCTCCTTCTTGTAAGAGAGTGAGAGAGAGCCGGCCAATGAGAAAGAAAAATGAGGAAATTTTATGAATTTTGAGATATTTAAACCTTGGGTCAAAAAGTCAAGAAATTGAATAGTAATTCTTAAGGTTCAACCAATGAGGAGGTGACACTTGTCACCTTATTAAATGCCTTCCTATCTTTCTTTTCTCTCTCACATCAATCACATCACCCATTCTACTTATCACTTAACACCCGATAAAATTTTCACAGTATCCGAAACTTAACCTTATTGGCCGAATTTTTTCGAACTTTTCGCACTAGTGGGTCCCACGTCCACTATTCACTCTTAATTTTCTAAAAATTCTCCAATGCTAGAAAAAACAGCTTAAAACTATAATTGCTCATAAAATCCACTAAGAAAAGATTTCTAAGCCAGAAAATGCAGAAAACATGCAATTAAGGGAAAATAAACCCTAGGAAAATATTAGGGTTTTACGGGTTCTCACACAGGTAGCTACAGCTATCAATTGTATGACTGATCTAATGTTTACTGGCTCGTTTGGTTGACCATCGAGGTCAAGTATCGGGTAACTAGTAAAGGAACCTTGAAGTAAGTGAAGATAGGGCCCTGAGACGGTTCCAAAGTTCGATTCCCTTAAATTTCTTAGAGGACCAGATCCCAAAGCTGCCGAGAACTGGTTTGAAAGAATGGAAGATATTTTGCTGCTTTGCGTGGTCCCTGCGCGGAGTGAGCTTGGGGTCAAGTGGTGTTTTTGGGCGTAAGCTATGAATCATGACTATTATAAGTATAAACCCTTATCAGTGTACTTGGGAGAAATAGGTATGTACGTCGGGTAGGAATCTCTAATATGGGTGATTTACTCTTGGGACCGGCCGGCTCGAGTTGTGAATTGTCTTATTGTGGATTCTTGTACTTGAGTACCAAAAGTGGAGAGCACTGGAATAATAGTCTGTATTTTGATTGCACTTGAGATAAGTTTTAATGGTAAAAGTCAAGGCGCGAAAGATTCTAACACTTGACCTAGTTAATGGACTGATTGAGGGAATGGATCTCGGAAGTTATCATGGACTAATCTAGAAATAGTCAGTTAGGGTTTCTATAGACGGTGGCTAGATTATAGTGTACGTCGAGAAATTTGCACTGAAGACCTATTTCCTTCTCCTATGACTGTGAAGACTTGATAAGTGTTTATTTTGAATATGAGGTGGTTTGATTGCAACTATATGGATATTTCTACCCCTCTTGTGATATTCTTTCCTATACTTCCTTAACAACTATCCACTAATGTCTAAGTATGGACTTGACTCGATTATTATCGTGGCGAGATCGTGAGTTTTGGAATTATGCATGGGGATTTGAGAAAAGAATTGGATTCTATACCTGTATACAAAAACTTGAGATAGGGTGTGAAACTTTTGAGATACGAAGTACACTTTAGGATTTCATTATGTACATAAGTGATAAGAATACTCCTTGTGTTAAACTCCCCAAATAAGAATAAGTGGCATAATATTTTGAGATATTGCCCTACCTGTATTCTACTTCCTTGTCTATCTCAATTGAGAATAGCTAAGTTTAATTCCTCGTCGTTAGATTGGAAGTGAATGAGCTCAAAAGTTATATGACTAGAGTTTCCAATTGTAAATAGTTACTTATTCTTCTCCTTTGATTTGCCTGGCAAGCTATCATCGAGTTAAGTGAATCGGTGAGATGAAAAATATGACTGATCTGCATAAGAAAATAGAGATTATTCAAATGGAAGTAGAGTTCCAAAAGAGATTAGCTGAGTACTGGGAAGGATGATGGGAACAAGAATACTTGGAGAAAATTGAACCACTGCACCAGAACATAGAATTGAAAAAGAAATACGAAGGGATTCTAGAAGAGGTGCAGAATGAGTTTGAATTAGTGCATTTGCCTAATCGAATAGCATCTTAAGACATTCCTAGTCAAAGTTAGCCATTAGTGAGATTTTGCCTGAAATAGTTGTAATCATTGAACTATGCGTAGTGAAATTTTTATGTAGTAAGCTGTATTCTCGTTAGGAACAGTGAACTTGGTACCTGCTATTTTAATAAGTGCTATTAAAAATTGGTGGTTGGGCAGTATTGGATCCTTGCCCATGAATCTATCCCTATATTTTAGTCTTTAAGTTAAGCGAAAATTTTTCGTTTGTCATTCGAAAGGAAGAAATTATTCAATGGATAGTGTATGGGTTTGAGAGCTAGCAAGAATAGTAGCCAAGTTTTAACTCTTCTTTTATCAAGATTAAAGTTTGTGTCACATTCTTCACCTCGACTAAATCAAAAAGTTGACCAAATTGTTTTCATTTTCCTCTTGCTTGGCCGAACATATGGAGAAGAAAAACCAAAGAGAGACCTTCAACTCTAACCTCAAATTTGTACTTGAATTTTGAGTTTCAACCAACTAATTTGCAAACTACTCTATAGAAATGATAACTAAGGTAGATTTCAAGGTGTTGGTGGAGTGATTTTGGAGGAAGAAGCTCTAAGTTTTCATCTTTCTTGAGGTTACAGGGTAACCTTGACAATAAACTTTCCTCTACTTTAAATATATGCAAACTGGTGGTTTAGGGTTTCAATTTCGGTTGTTTTATGAGAAAATATCATGGTTTGAAGTTGTGTCGTGAAATTTTCAGTTTTATGGTACTTTTCTGTCCACACATGATACTTAAGTGTTGGCCATGGTTTGGTAGCTTTGCTATGTGAAATATCTAGCTTTTATATGCTAGTTTGACTTGCCTAAAGAAACTTCCAACTTGTGATTAGGAATTTCAGCTTAGGGTTTCATTTTCTAACTTGAATAGGTGACAGTTATATGCTTGATGTAGTGAGTTGTTGGCTTGATATTTATATGCTTGAGTTGAAGCTATTTCATGGGAAGAATAAAGCCTTGAATGGGCTGGAAAAGTTAGTAAACACAAAGGAAGTGCCGCTGAAAATTTTTCCGCGGGGAACCTTGGAAAGTTTTACGAAATCCGTTATATCTTGATGTAGAAAAGTCAAAATTGAGTTTCGTTTATTATGTTTGAAACTAGGTTCAGAGTATCAGTATTGTTTTCAATTCCCATGAATATCTATGATTTTTCAAAGTTGACTGAAATTGTATACCTGTTCTGTCTGTTACTGGGTGAAGCAGCAACTTTAGGTTGGAATTTGACTGACCTGTGGATTGGATCTTACAATGGTACCTTCTACAAAGTTGTAACAATTTGAATCTATATTCCGACGGTATAAAGTTTATAAGTTTTGGACATAAGAATCTCGAGATATGATTTTCAAATGAGATCACATAAAACTGAAAAATTCCTATTTTCCTAGGATTATTCCTACTTACATTCCAACTTTAAGATTGGAGTTGGTAAACTATTTTGAGGTTGGTTTATGAGTGGATTGAGGCTTAAATAAAAGGAAAATGAGTTCTTCAAATCATTTTAGGTCAGACAGTTAACAACTTGTGTGACGCCCCGAAAAAAAAAATGAGTTTGAGAACCCGGAAATTTTCTAAATTTCTAGGGTTTATTTTATTTAATCGCCCGCCTTTTCTACATTTTCTTTATTAGAAAAATTCCCCAGATAAAGTTTATGAGCAAAGATAGTTTTAAAATGATTTTTCTAGTATCGGTTAGTTTTTGAGAAATTAAGAGCGTATTTTGAACGTGGGACCCGCTAGTGCGGTAAATGCATTATATTTTTGACAACTTGTTGAAATTTTGTATTAAGTGATATTATTTTACAAAGTGTTAAGATATTTGTATTGGAGAGACAAAAAGATAAGTTTTAAACCTAAAGGTGACAAGTGTCACCATAAGATTAAGTCTTGGACTTTGACTACACTATTCACTACTTTACCAAATAAATCAAAAAATTGCCAAAAATCAGCCTTATTTCTAAAGCTTCATAGCCGGCTCTCTCTCAAAGGAAAAGAAAGAAAAGCTCTCAATTTCTTCCTTCTATTTCTTGCTCAATCTTCAAATCCAACCAATAAAACTCCAAATCATTCCATAAAATCTCTTTGCTAAGTGGTCTTGAGGTGTTTTGTGGAGTTGTTTGGAAAGCTAAGGTGGCTAGTTGCTCTATCTCTTGTATTGCTAATGTGAGTTGTGAAGGACCCCTCTCCTTCCTCTAATGATGTTCAATTCATGATTGGTGGTGGTATGAGATGCAATATTATGGATTAATTCTTGATTTGTGGTTGAAATGATCAAGTTTTATTATTTTTGGGGATTTTTCTGTTTAATATAAGCATGATTGTGTGGCTATCTATGATGATTGGAAATGGTCTATAATGACTTAAGGAGGTGGGAAAAGTGATTAATTGCAACCAATTTCTGGTTTGGAAGAAATTTCAGAAAACTAGGGTTCTTGAGGGAGCATTCTGTCCGAAATTTTAGGTCCTAGATAGAGGCCGAATTGGCCTTGGCTTAAAACATTAAAGTTGTAGGGAATGAAATTTTATAGGATCCTACAAAATTTCAGGTCAATCGGAGTAGTGTGGAATAAGATAAGTCGAAATTACTATTTCTGTTCTGGTTTTACCCGAATGTAAGAATTGTGCCTGTAATTGGTTGTTTTGGCTGGAATTTATTCCAAATTGGTTGTTTGGGCCTTCTGATGAAATTTATCCCTGTTTCTTAGCTTTCATCTGGTTTTGGAATTTCTGGATTTGGACTTGTAGAGCCTGAGTTATGATGTTTCCGCTAGAATGCGTTCTGTGAATCTGTTTTTGTGATTCTGGTATGGTATCTTACATTTTTGACCTGGTTACACTCGAAAATGGGTTGAGTGACCTTCTGTAATGTTGTAGCCATTTCTTTTAGCTTCGAAACGGTGTATCTTGCACCTTCATCCGACAATCGTAGTGCCTTTGGTACCATTACCGCAAAATGACGTCAAAACTATTTTTCTGGTTTTGAGCTTAACTTTCATTTCCGGACTTTTCCCTAGCTTGAATTGTACTCGTACTACTTGGAGCTTATTGAACGGTTATTGAATGAACTTATTTGTGTGACTTTGGGACTGGCTGAGGAAATAATGAAGCCTTGATGGCTGGGAAAGTAAGCAAATTTAGGGAAAGTGTTGTCCGAACTTTGAAAGGACTTGATTGCATTGAGTTTGTGATCTAAGACTTGGATTTGAGCAAGGCAATGATAAATGATGGATGGTTTCTGAGCCATAGAGGTGAGTGACCTCAAACTATTTCTGAAGTTATTTATGAACCGTTTCCTGCATTATTTACTTTTGAGCTGTTTCCAAAGTTACTTTTGTACTGTTTTCTTGCATTATTTACCTTTAAACTGTTTCCAAAGTTACTTTTGAACTCTTTTCTTGCATATCATGCGTGCTTGCATGTGAGTGTTCTATATACGTTTTGTTTCTATGACTATGTGGATTGTTGTGACTATGTGGTTATTTGTGAACATTTGATTAAATGTTAATTGTTTTCTACGATTTCTAAAATGATCTTTTGCTAGGTGAGTGTGTACTTTATCGCACTCGACCTAAATAAATATGAGATTTTTGGTGTTTAAATGTCGAAATATTAATTGCGCATGAATGTAAGCCTTTTGGCTGAACTGGGCCCTTGCCTTTGTTACCGATCGACTCGAGCCAGAAGCGGACTCGGTCGGGCGATTTGGTGACCTGGGTGAATTTGGTACACTCGAGTATTACCTTGTAGTCCGGCTACGTCCGGATGGGTGGAGTCCGGCCAATGGTCGGATGGGTGGAGTCCGGTCAACGTCCGGAAAAGGGGATGAACGGACAAAAGGATGAACGAGGGATTCTACTTACAAAAAATGTATTTTCAAACGATTGGAGGAATAAGGGGAAATGTCAGGGGAACGAACGAACAAACGAATAGCTCCATGTGAGCCCGTATCCTTTTAATGAATGTTACTATCGCTTTCCATTGTAAATGTTCCTTGAATTATTGATACTCCATTTTAATGTATTGTAAATGTTGTAATTGTTTCTGGACTTATCATTTGATTTATGACATCATTGAAATGAACTATTGTGAAACCGATTTGATTACTGATTTTAATGGTTACTCGCTGAGCTTCTAGCTCACCCCAAAAATGTTTTATTCCCCTCCACAGGACTCAAAGCGAAGGAAGGACTTGTAGTACTTGTTCACGTGACTGGATGGCATATATCTTGTATAATTTGGATTTGGAATCATTTTATGTATAGTTGAGAATCGTTTCCGCTTCGCTTATGACATGTAATTATTGGAGACTTGGATGTATGTTTGTGGACCATGTGATGTATATTTGAGGTTTATTCTTGTAATTCATTTGAGGACTGTAGTGAACGACTGAGTCCCGGCGAGAGCTGGACAGGCGACCCGCCGAACCCTCTGGTTCGCCTTAGGGGGAGGTGGGGTCGTCACAACTTGGCATTTTGAACGTCTTTTCTACTTTCCCCAAACGTTTGGCTATAAGTGATACTTTTCTGCTCTAAATGACTTTTGCAACATTGATTAGTAAGGACATGAGGATTATTCCTCGATTGGAACAAGCTAGTATTATATTTTGATAGGTTATACGAGTATGAAACTTGTAAATTGATACATGTTCTAAATAAAGATTTGGAGCCTCAATTCCTACATAATGTGGCTTTGTATTGCTGGTCTTTTACTAAAGCATGTGCTCACAGGACTCGAGAGAGTTAAAAGGATATTCACCGAAAATATTTTGAACTACTCAGTAATCAAGCTGAGAATTTCGAGGGCGAAATTCTTTAAGGGGGAGAGAGTGTGAGAACCCTCATTTTTAAAATACAATTTCCCCAAACTACATGTCTTGCACCAAGATTTAAACCACCTCTTATATGCCTAGCATTATATTTTACAATGTGTTACAACAAATCCCTTGTATTGACCCTCACTTTAAAACGCAATTCTCTTATTTACATGCCTTATTATAAGATCTAAACCATTTATTACATACCCTTACAATACATTTTCTATATACTGTAATAATTTCCATGCATAACATTCCATTTTATTTTACTTGGAGTAAAATATTTTCTTGAGTTAGTTTGAGTTAATGCACCACTTGAATTTGTCCAAGTCTTCTTGTTTTAAGTAGTAGAGATTTTTTGTGAGGGATTAGAGATGTTTAACAATTATTGGTACATTTGGAAAGTTAAGAAGACCATTAGTCAAAGGTTAAGAAAGGTTAGGCTATTAATGAAGCCATGTGGCAAAACCTTGACCATGAGCTTGATGACTAAGGATTAAGGGACAAAATAAAAGCTAAACAAACCCTTTTTTTTCCCTTAGAGTGGCCGAACCCTTAGCCAAGAAAAAGAGAGAGAGAGAGAGAGAGCTCCATAAAAAAGGTTTTCTTACCTAAACAAATCAAGGGCAAAAATCCAAAAGAGAGAAATTTAGGGTTTGTAAACAAACTCTCTTTGGTTCTAGTGGTGAATCAAACCTTGAAGCCTCTACTTTGGTGGATTTCTTGGTGATTTGAGCACCTTGCAAGTAAGGTAAGTACTCTTTGAATTGGGGGTTTTATGTGTTAGATCATCTATTATAAGCTCTAATCATGAATTTCAAGTTGTTGTGGTTGGAATTGGAAGTTAACCCCTTGAATTAAACAAGTAGTGGATGAATTGTTATTATGCACACCAAGTGTTTGATGAAATGTCCAGCCCTTATTCATGTGTATTTATGAAGTATTGATATGTTTTAAAGCCCTATTTAGTTAGATTTAATACTTGATATGTGCAAAAGGTGAAAATAATGAGAAGAGTGAAAGTTGGAAAATTTCAAGTGTGCAGACCGAAATTTTAGGGGTTGCTGTCCGGTTTTTGCCTTGATGTTTCATGCATATTTTGGCTACAACAGTGAGTGATATATGTTGGGTTATGTGTGTGTAGGTTGTCTACAAAAAATTAGCCAATTTGGTTGAGTAAATTTTAAGTTACAAGCAAAGGAACAAAACTGGACAAGGTCCAGAATTTTCTGTCCAGCAATCTTGTAAAGGCCATAACGTTTTACTCACTGAACAGAATTGAGTGCCGTTTGTGGCGTTTGAAAGTAGACTCTTAGAGCTTTAAAACGGTACCAAGCTCATTTTCTGGTTCGTCTTGAGCGATCCGTGGCGAGTCGTGGAAGTTGGCTGCCTGGGCGGTACTGTTCATCCGTGGCAGTCCAGAAATTTCATTTGGTTTCTTAATTTGGAGCCACTTATGTTGGGATTTTGGAAATGGTTTCTTCTAGACAAATTTAGCCTTATGAACCTAGTTTCCAACGCAACTGAGAAACCTAATTCTGACTCTCCTACAATGAGCCGTGACCGTTTTCCCGAGACTGGCCGGCCGACACTGTTCAAACCGAAAATGAAACCTTTGAATTTAAATGAAACCTTTCCTTACCAAGCAATCATATGAACACTAAACATGTATTTTCATGAAATTTTACTATACTTTGGACCTCATTTACATGAAGGATTAAGTAGATTACCTTAGTTACTTAGCTTCTTCATGAACCTATAATTTAGTGAGAAACGAATCTTATTGTTATCGTTTTCATTCGTTGCCCTAGGATCGGGAAACGGAGGTGACTGTAACTGAATCAATTGAAGTTCATAATGACTTTTGTTTGACAGGTGAGTGTTCCATGACCTGCTACTTGTTATGTGGGATACTTGTATATGTGAAAACCTTGATGTGCTATTGACTGAGCCAAACACTGTTTTAATTAAAGTTGGAGGTGAGTGTGTACTTTATCGCACTTGACCTTCCTTGATTTCCACTGAGGCTCTATATATTGTTACACTGTGATGTGAAATTTTATTTGTGACTGTGAATGAGTTGTTAGGGTGATATCCCTTCAACTACTGTTACTGTTTGGGTACCCAACCGCATAGGTGAGTCGGTTGTATCGAGCCAGCAAGGGCTTGGTCGAGAAGGCCGATAAACCTTGAGGACTGTTTATTGTTCACTGAAACCGGTATACTCGAGTATTACCAAACTACTGTTATGAAGTGTGGGCCCGGTAGGGGGTTGATTGGTGGACGGAGACTGGTGAAAGTGGTGTTCTACGGACCCTTTTATACTGTGCATACAAATGTTGACGGAGTGTCAACAGGAGGCAATTATGATCAAGCTCAAGTGGATCTTTGGCTTTTGAAAGCCACCCGTATCCTTGAATTGAACTGTGATTAAACTGTTATCCTACTGTGTGATATTTATTTGATTATTTTTGTGCTCTTATTTGGCTATGTGCTTACTTGTTTTACTTGGAACCTCACTGAGCTTTAGCTCACCCCATTCCCTTTGTTTTCCTTAACAGACCGGGGATGGATTTGATCAAGAGATTTCTTAGCTTTACATTGTTTTGGACTGGTATTTGAGATTATAACCTTTTGCTTAAGTAGACCTTACTTTTGACTCCTGTAAGCTTAAACCTATAAGTTCGACTCATGTTATGTAAGTTTATGTGTGGAGTGGTAAGTTGACATTTGGCTATATGTATACTAAGCTTTTGGATTGTTGGTGAAGTGATTATATTTTGTTTAGGGTTACGCTCCAAAGAATGGAAGATATATCCTCTGCTTCATTTGAGTTATTAGTACTTTGATCGACTGAGCCCCGGCGAGAGCTGGACAGGCAATCCGCTGATACCCTAGGGTTCGCCCTAGGGAGAGGTGGGGCTGTCACACCCTATCTGTAAAAGAAAGAGGAAATAATTGTGATGAAAGATAATGCCACTACCGTATGATCTCTTGGGCCTTGAGAACCATGTAAACATGAGTTTTTTTATGTTGGGAAGTTGTCTCACTTTGGACTGCTCTACAACCTATTTCGAATCTTCTAGTATCAATCAATCCTGTTATACATCACAAGAGATCCGCTTCTAACCACCATTTATGATAAATTATGAGGATTGTCTTTTTTCAAAGTCTAATGAAATAAGTAAGACATTAAAATTTTTGAACAACATTATTTCTCCTGCAATGACACCAAATAGAGTAAAAAAATGATATTCAATAAGAAAACAACTTTTATTGAGTTTATGAAAAACAACTTAAAGACTCTAAATGAATTTGATACAGATTTGAACGGATTATTTGTGATGAAGAAAAATGCTACATTTAATCCCTTCCGAACCACAATATGAAGAGAAATCTAAATGGACATAGTCATCAGCTATTCCAATCTTCGATCTTCTGCTTTTCATTCATGACTCGTTTGTGCTCCGGAACCTTACCTTAGTGCCCTTTCGGATTTTCACTATGGTTACCCCCACCTATTTTTATTTTCTCTTTTCTTCTTATTTTTTAATTTCTTTTTTTCTTTTTTCCTTCTTTTTTTTTTGAAAAGGGACCCTCTTGGGTTTTTGCCCAACGAACAACTTTAACGACAATTTCTATCAATTCAGAAATTTGTTTTTTAAGATTAATGGTATCAGTGAGATAATCCTTCTCTTGTAAAATTTGGTGAAGGTGTGTTTACATTATTTGCTATTTGATTAAGAAATTTTCTATTAGAAATACTGCAAAAGGCGAAGGTTGGGAGCTTTTGATTTTTGTAATGAAGTCAAATGGGGTCTTAAGAAAGGTTAAGATTTGAAGCCAAATCTTTTAAGGTGTTTGAAATAATTCTAGGATCGCATTCTTCAAAATTTGCCCCCAATATAGGGCTAATAAAAACTAAAAACCAAAAAAAACTGCCTCAGTTTTGTTTTTGACTGGGTTTTCTCCTCTATTTTTCTTTATTCTATATTTTTTTCATTTCTTTTCCCATTTCTTTTTTCTTTCTTTTTTTTTCTATTTTATTCTCTCTCTTTTTTTTTGAGAAAAATAAAACTTGTCCCAGTATAGGATTTGCGGTTGTCAGGGGCTGCCAAATGAGAAGGTGAGATCATTCTAAAGGTTCAAAAGAAAAAAATTAGGGATAAAATGTTTAAGTAAAAAGGAAGAAAACCCGCCTTTTAATCCACCTTATGTAGTAGATCTAAAAGAAAACTTACATAATCATATGAAAAATCTCTTACACATGTCTGAATTGGTTGATTGAGGGAAAACTTGTCCATCTATTTTCATGAGAATAAACGCTTCTCCGGGCAATGTCTTCTTAACAATGAAGGGTTTTTGCCAATTTGGGGTGAATTCACCTTTAGCCTCATCTTGAAATGGAAAAAATTGCTTTAGGACCGTATCTCCTATTTCGAATAGGTGAGATTTGACTTTTTTGTTGTAAGTATGAGTTATTCACCTTTGATAACATTATATATGATAAATAGAATTTAATCACTTTTTATCAATAAATATAACTACTCATGACACTGCTTAACCCATTTAGCTTCCTCTAATTGGGTTTCTATCAGAATGCACAAGGACGGGATCTCAACTTCTGCAGGTAATACCACCTCCATTCCATACATGAGCGAATAAGATGTTGCTCTAGTAGAAGTCCTGATTGTAATTTTATATGCCATTAATATATAATGTATTTCACACCAATCTCGATGTGTTTCAGTCATCTTGCGGATGATCTTCTTCAAATTTTTGTTTGCAGCTTCCATAGCTCCATTCATCTGAGACCTATAGATAGTAGAATTTAGGTGTTTGATTTTGAATTATTCACATAATCCATTTATCATGTCATTATTGAGATTTTTTGCATTGTCAGTGATCAGTGTTTCTGGCACCCCAAAACAACAAATAATATTGTTCTTCAAGAAATCTACCACTACTTTCTTAGTTACATGCTTGTAAGATATGGTTTCAATCCATTTAGTAAAATACTCGATTACCATTAGGATGAATCGATGCTCATTCAAAGATGGAGGATCAATAGCTCTAATTACGTCATTCCCCACATTAAGTATGGCCAAGGAGCAGTCATACTATATAGTTTTGATACGAACGTCGCTAATGTTGTGACGAAACCCGTAAGAGACAAGCTCAGGATCGATAATTGGTATCTAGTTTGGAAGTGGAAGACCTCAACCCGTTAATCATGTGGTTAACGAACTTTGGTATGAAGGTAATAGATGCCACAATCAAACGCGATCTTTGATTGATAAGTCGTGAACATTTAAAGGAAACTCTAAGATGTTCAAGAAGCTTTGGAGAAAGCCAAGAAAATTCTCAAATCTGATGTAGGATTTAACTTATGAAAATTGTTACCCTAAGTAGGCTATTTATAGCCTTACAAGTAATAAACCTAATGTGAATTGGAAGGACTAAAACATGGCAAGATTTCCTAAATAATAGGTACTTAAAAATCGGCTCTCAAGAGCATGCAAGCTGGCCGAAAGTACTAACTCACTGAAATAACTAAAATGTGACTTGAAAATACTCCAAATAGCTATTTTAACAACTAACATTACTAACGATTCGATGACAAGTACTTGAACTAGATTTTGGTCAATCATGATCCTCCCTATTTGAACAACGTGGACAAGCTTCAGGTCTTCATGCTCGAGTCCCTCAATGATTTTTGGAACAACTTCTTGACTTTGTACCTCACGAACCAGCCCTTGAAGTTCCAATAGGTAGCTTCTTAGCGCGAGCGCGCGTCACCGGTCCTAGAGGAACTTGAATCTTGTCGGATGGCTCATCTTGATTTCTATCATTCCCCTCCTCTTGAAAAGGATTTGTTCTCAAATTAGCTTCATCATCTGCAAGAAAAGGAGAAAGGTCAGAGACATTAAATGTAGCGCTCACATTGTACTCACCAGGAAGATCAAGTTTATAGGCATTGTCATTAATGCGCTTAAGGACTTGAAATGGGTTGTTTCCTCGTGGAAGTAGTTTATTGCGCCTTTGTACCGGAAATCTCTCCTTGCGCAAATGCAACCACACCCAATCACCAGACTCAAACACCATGCGTTGGCGCCCTTTGTTAACTCGTTGAGCAATTTAATCCGTCCTTCAGTCAATATTTATGCGAACCTGCTCATGTAATTTCTTCACAAAATCTGCTCTCTTGGCACCGTCTAAGTTAACTCGCTCAGATGGAGGTAAAGGTGATAAATCTAGTGGTGTTAAAGGATTAAAACCATAGACTATCTCAAATGGTGAAAAACGAGTAGAACTATTCACAGTGCGGTTGTATGCAAATTCGACATGAGGTAAGCCTTGTTCCCAAGTTCTAATATTCTTTCTAATGATGGCACGTAAGAGTGTAGACAAGGTACGATTGACGACCTCATTTTGGCCATCAGTTTGTGGGTGACTAGCAGTAGAAAAGAGCAATTTAGTACCCAACTTTCCCCACAAAGTTTTCCAAAAGTAACTCAAAAATTTGACATCCCTATCAGAGAAAATCGTCCTAGGCATGCCATGCAATCTAATGATCTCTTTGAAAAACAAATTAGCAATGTGAGATGCATCATCCGTTTTGTGACATGGGATAAAATGTGCCATTTAGAAAATCGATCAACAACAACATAGATGCTATCATTACCCCTTTTTGACCTAGGTAACCCCAAAACGAAGTCCATAGAAATATCAGTCCAAGATTCCTTAGGTATAGGTAAAGGACTATAAAGACTATAAGGTTGAAATTCAGACTTAGCTTTGTGGCAAGTGATGCACTTAGCCACTATTCGTTCTACATCTTGCTTCATCCTTGACCAATGAAAGTGCTCTTGAAGGATAGCTAAAGTATTAGCCATGCCAAAGTGTCCCATCAAATCACCTCCGTGTGCTTCCTTTACAAGTAAAGAACGAATAAAATAGTTAGGTATACACAGCCGATTGAGATAAAAGAGAAACCCATCAAAGACGTAGAATTTACCTTGAGTTTTTGAACCACAAGATGAATAAATATCTGGGAAATCCATGTCATTGGAGTATAACTCCTTAACTAACTGAAAACCTAACAACTTTGCATCAAGTTGAGTAAACAAAGAATGTCTACGTGACAATGCATCAACAACAACATTAGTTTTTCCAACTTTGTATTTGATCACATAAGGGAATGTATCAATGAATGCAATCCGCCTAACATGACGCTTATTTAACTTGTGTTGTGACTTAATGTGCTTAAACGATTCATGGTCAATGTGTACAACAAATTCCCTTGGTCTCAAATAATGTAGCCAGGTCTCTAAAGCACGAACTAAAGAGTACAATTCTTTATCATATGTAGAATAATTCAAGGCTGCCCTATTTAGTTTTTCACTAAAATATGCAATTGGCTTGCCCTCTTGCATTAAAACAGCTCCAATACCCACCCCAGATGCATCACACTCAACCTCAAACATTTTGTTAAAACATGGTAATGTGAGTAGTGGTGCGTGTGTGAGTTTGTGTTTAAGCAATTGAAATGCATTTTCTTGAGCATCACCCCACACAAATTTCTCATTCTTTTTAATCACAATAATTAAAGGTGCAGCAATGGTACTAAAATCTTTGACAAACTATCTATAAAATCTTGCAAGACCATGAAAGCTCGTACTTCTCCCATCGTGCTTGGAGTCGATCACTTTCGAATGGCTTTGACTTTGTCTTCGTCCATCTTGATTCCTTATTCACTCACAACAAAGCCTAGGAAGACAAGCTGATTAGTACAAAATGAGCACTTCTTGAGGTTGGCATATAGCTTTTCCCTTTGAAGTACATCAAGAACAAGTTTTACATGCTCAACATGTTCATCTAGGTTCCTACTATAAATCAGAATGTCATCAAAATACACAACCACAAACTTTCCTAGGAATGGACGAAGCACATGGTTCATTAACCTCATGAATGTACTAGGTGCATTAGTTAGTCCGATGGCAAAACTAACGACTCATAGAAGCCATGCTTGGTTTTAAACGCTGTTTTCCACTCATCTCCCTCTTTCATTCTAATTTGATGATAACCATTCTTTAGATCAATTTTTGTAAAGATTACAGCACCATATAACTCATCTAACATGTCATCAAGTCTAGGAATAGGGTGACGATATTTTACCGTTATTGCATTCACAGCCCTACAATCGGTGCACATTCGCCAACTTCCATTTTTCTTACGTACCAAGATAGCGGGAACCGAGCATGGACTCAAACTCTCCCGCGCCCATCTTTTTGTCAAGAGCTCATCTACTTGGCGTTGTAGCTCTTTGGTTTTATCTGGTCCCATCTTGTAAGCTGGTTTGTTAGGAAGTGAAGCGCTTGGAACCAAATCAATTTGATGTTCAATTCCCCTAATTGGTGGTAGTCCACTTGGAATCTCATCAGGGAAAACATCATCGTATTCCTGCAAGAGAGAGACAATACTTGAAGGTAAAGCATTAGCAAGGTCACTTGTAAAGCATCACCTCTTTGCACAAGAGTACAAAGAAAGGTGTATTAATACTTTCCTCACTACATTGGCTTTTATCAATAGATTTTGCCTTCTATTTTTTCTTTCCTCTTTGGCCGAATCACCATTTGCCTTTTTCCACTCATTTTTATCGGCCTTTTCATTTTCTTTTGAGCTCTCGACTTTTTCTTTCTTGTTCCTCTCACTCTCTAGCTTAGTTTCTTTTATCAAACTCTCTTGATCCTCATGAACTTGGCTAGGAGTTAGTGGTACAAGAACAATCCTTTTTTCGCCTTGCTTGAAGGAGTACTTGTTTGTAATGCCATCTGTGACGCCCCGAAAGAATGAGTGAGAACCCGAAAATTTTTATATATTTTCGAGACATTATTTTGTTTCCTTGTCTATAATTTTATGCCTTTCTCCAATATATTAATTTCTTATACATTTTTATAAGGGAATATAGTTTTCAAATCATTTCCTTGATACAAGTTAGTCCACGTTACGTTTGAAGTGTATTATGGACGTGGGACCCGCTAGTGCAGTAAATGTGATATATTTTTGACAACTTGTTGGAGTTTTGTATTAAGTGAGATTATTTTACAAGGTGCTAGGAGACAATTAGAGGTTAGCTAGATTAATTAGTACGGAGAGACAAGAAGATAAGCTTAAACATTAAAGGAGCCAAGTGTCATGAACCTATTGGGTGTGGACTTTGACCAAACTTTCTTTACCTTTACTAAACATCAAAATTGACCAAAATTTCCTTCATTCTTCTTGCTTGCTTGGCTGAACCATGGAGAGGAGAAAAGAGAGAAAATCCATCATCTTGCACTTCAATTTCTTTCTCCAATCTTGAGTTCTAACCGATTAAATTGCAAACCACTTCATAAAACTTGCTAGCTAAGGAGATTCTAAGGTATTGGTGGAGTTGTTTTGGGAGAAAGAAACCTAAGCTACTATATTTCTTGAGTTGTAAAGGTAAGTTGCTAAGAAATTTCCCTTTTGTTCTTAATAAGGATAGATTAGTGATTTCTAGTGGCTTAACATGTTAATCTGTGGAAGACTTCATGGGTTTAAGTAGTGTTTGTTAAATTTCTGATTTAATAGAGATTTTTCTGATTTTATATGATGATCATGGTTTAATCATGGTATGATGGTTTGTAATGGTGTAAAATGAAGGTTGTATATGTTAGTTACGATTATTTGCGGAAAATTTCGGTTTTGTGCGGAAATTTCAGCTTTAGGGTTTCAAACAGGCCTGTTCTGTTCGGTTTATTTGAGCATGTTAGAGACCAAATCAGGCTTAAATTAAAATATTAAAGTTGTAGAAAATGGTGTTATCTAGCTTCCTGTAAAATTTCAGCTCGATATGAACACTGTAGCATGTGAAATGACCGAAATACCCTTGACTGTCCATGAACACTGTTTCGCGCCCAGATTTCTGTTTTCGTGGAAATTTTAATTTTCGACCCTGAAAATGCATGATTTGGCTTTGGAGGTCTTCATGAGAAATGTAGGTACATGTATTGGCTTCGAAACTCCATAAGATTTGTTTCAATCCGATAAGTGTAGTTTCAGTTGTGGTTGTTGTGCCGAAAGGTGTATTTGATAGTTTATGATGTGTATGGGGTTGATTTGAGATGAATTGGTGTTGCTTGTAGGATGGAAAAGTAAGGAAATTAAGGAGATATGCTGTCCGATCTTTGAAAGCATTTGATTGCTTTGAGTTTGAGTTGAAGGGCTTGGACTTGAGCAAGGCAATGATATATGATGGATGGTTCCTGAGCCGTGGTTAGTGAGTGACCCCTCAACTATTTCCAAAGTTACTTTTGAACTATTTATTGCATCGCTTACCCGATTGCATAACTAATTCTTGCATTGGTCGCTCAATTTGCATATCATTTGTGTATGTGTGTATGCCATGACATAACTTGACTCCGATGAGTTTTTGGGAAATCTTGTGATTAGAACCAACGTCTCCACTACTGTTTAGTTGGAGCAATTGGCTCCCTTGTACTGTTTGACTTTTCTGGATCCGTTGGAGCATTGGAATTCTAAGTACGATGATTTCACTGGTTCACATGAGCATTAAATGTACATTTGATTACTGATTCATGTCATCATCTAAATGCACTATTGTGAAGCTTATTTGATTTCTGATTTTACTGGTTACTCACTGAGCTTTTAGCTCACTCCCAATTATTTTCTTCTCCCCACAGGGATTGAGGCAAAGGAAGAACTTGTATTTGGTTCTTTGTGTGACTGGAAGGCGTATATCTTGTATAGTTGGATTTATTCTATGTACTAGTTGGGCTTGTACAAATATTTGGATTTGAAATGGATGTATGTGTACGTTCCACGCTTAGAATTAGTTTCCGCTTCGCTTATGATATGTAATTCTTGGGAAATTTGATGTAATATGTGAGATTTATATTGTATTTGGTTTGAGGGCTGTAGTGAGTGACTGAGTCCCGGTGAGAGCTGGGCAGGCGGTCCGCCGAACCCTTTGGTTCGCTTTAGGGGGAGATGGGACTGTCACACCATCAAAGGTAACCCCTTTGTCAAATTGTCACGGTCTTCCCAACAATATGTGACACGCTTGCATCGGGACCACGTCGCATAGCACCATGTCTTCATACCTCCCAATTCGGAAAGGCACTTGAACTTGCTTGGTCACTCGAACATCCTTACTATCATTCAACAATTGCAAATGATAAGGTGTTGGATGTCGTAGAGTTGGTAGTGCTAGTTTCTCCACCATTAATGCGCTCGCGACATTAGTACAACTTCCTCCATCTATTATCAAACTACACACTTTACCTTTTATGTAGCATCGCGTGTAGAAGATATTCTCCCTTTGCAAGTGGTCGGCTGCCTTAACTTGTGTTGCTAAAGCTCGTCAAACAGCGGGTCCAACACGTTCATTGACCGACAATGCTTCTTCTTCCTCTTCTTCAATGAGTGATGGCATCTCCTCATAGTCCTCCTCATCATCGGTGACAAATTCACCACTTGGCAAGATGATCATGGTTCGTTGGTTCGAGCATTGACTACAATGTGCCCTCGACCTTGGCACTTAAAATACTTGGTATCTCGGTTCCTTCCTATATTTGACTCCAGGGCAGTTTTAGAGTTGTTTTAGACTCCCATTTGGTCGATTCTTGCCTTGGTTTTGAAGGCATAGAACTGGTCGTCCCCTTTTCCTCCTTTTTTGGTAGTGAAGTTCGTGTATAAGAAGGTGACAGGGTGGTGTAGTTCCATGGCTGACCCCTCCTTTTTAGCCTCCTCTCAATCTTGATGGCCTTCTCTACCAGGTCCCCAAGCTCCACATAATGTTGTAACTCCACTTGTTCAGCAATTTCGAGCCGTAGACCGTTCAAGAAGCTTGCCATTGTAGCTTCCCAATCCTCCGTAATTTCTGCTCTCAACATGAGTATCTCCATCTCTTTGTGTAGTGCTCAACACTCCAAACTCCTTGAGTAAGAGTTTGAAGCTTTTGATACAAGTCACGGTAGTAATGACTTGGTACAAAACGCTTCCTCATTAGCTGCCTCAACTTGGTCCATGTTTGTACAGCGGGTTCCCCACTTTTCCTTCGATTAGTAGAGATTTGATCCCACCACACAACGGCATAATCGGTGAATTCGACCACTGCCAACTTTACTTTTTGCTCCTCCGAGTAGGTATTGCAATCAAAGATGAGCTCAATCCGTTTCTCCCATTTCAAATATGCATCGAGGTCCGACCGTCCTTGGAAGGATGAAACTTTCATTTTAATGCCCTTGATGGTGTCACTTAATGGTCTAGCATCCTGCCTGGTCCTCCTTTACTTAGGTTCATAGTCCGAGTTAGAGTTACTAGACTCATGCACGTAAGTCTTCCCGTAGCTGCTCTTAGAACTCTCCCTCGTGACATGTCCAAGCTATCAATGCGTTGGTGCATCACCTCCAGCTTTTGGTCCATCATTCATCCCAATTTGCCCTTTATTACCTCTGTAAAAAGTTTGAAATCAAAAGCTTGGGAGCTTGTTCCTCCCTCGTTGGTCATGGTGAACTATAGGTTACAATTTAATGATGAGAATTAACTCACACACTCCCTCACATGTATGCCCTCCCTCTCATGTTTTTCACACACTAACCTCTCTAATGATCTCACCAATTTAATTTTCAAGGTCCATCGTTCAACTCCTTGAAGAAGTTAGAGCTCCTTCTAGTGTTGTTCAACTCACCAACCGAGATCACAAGATTGTAGCAATTGAGAAGAAGAGAACGACGTGACTGACCAAGACAAGATGAATGATTCAACACTGAAATTTTCAACTAACCTAGACAAGACTCTAACGAAGGAATGACTCTTGTTTTGCTGGAAATTCAGAACTGCAGTTTTCTTGGTATTTCGGGTAGTTTCTTGTGGAGTATTTGTTACTTTTGGGTGCTCAAATGGTACGTCTTTCAGCTCTTGAAGGTTAGCTAATCCTGCTCACAATTGTCTTGCAACCGATTTAGGAAACAAGTGCTAAAAAGGTGGCGGTTGTTTTAGGAAACGGGTTTGTGTTTAGGAAACAAGGGTTTGGAAGGTTGTTTAGGCCTAATGTAGGTGGTTTAGGGTGTTTTAGCTTGACTTGAATTTGGTTTCTTGGCTGACTCTAATCCCAAAAGCTTTAGGGTTTAGAGGTAGCTCACGGTTGGGACCTGTTTCACAATTAGGAAACTTGAGCCAATTCTTTCTTTCCCTTTTTTTTCTCTTCTCTTTTTCATTTCTTTCTTTGTGGCTCACTGTATTTCTTTTCAAGAAACTCAGATTTAGTCCCAACAACTTGGAATTTGGATCACAATTCAATGTTTGCCAAGAAAAGGGTTGAAGTTTGTTTTCAAGTTCCAAGAACTCTCGATGTTTGGGCAAGAAATTCAAGAATTCCCAAATCAGTTTTGGTTGATACAAGAACTTTAAGAATTTCGTTCAAGAAGCAAAAAAACTTCACAAAATAAGTTTTGGTATCCAAGTTTTGCAAGAAACAATACAAAATTTTAGAGATCAATGGCACACAAGTTCGAACAGCCCCCAAGAATTTTTTTTCCAACAATAGACTCGAAAAGATTGGTATGTGACACTTCTTTTTTTTTTTGACTTTTGCTGGGTTGTTTTCACAACCAGAACGACACAAGAATCACAAGAATCACTGTACAATCTGGACAAAAATTAGTAGTAATTAGCGACTAAGATTTCTGGACATATTGCGACACAAGAACACAATCCTAATTGAAACACGATAAGAAGAAACAAAGAAAACCCTAGCGGCTGCAATTTGCTTTTGTTTCTATTTTTTTTGTTGTTTTCTGGACAAGACACGAACAACCACAACAATTAACAACAACTAGACACAAAAAATGCGATGAGACAAATCTAAAAAAAATTGCGGATAGCAATCTAAGACACAAAACAGAATTTTTGAACTTGCTATGATAAACCCTAATGACCTAAACTCAGATGTAGATTTTTTTTTTATTAAAATTTTATTTTATTACTGAATTCTTGAATCGGCGTACAAAACACACTACACCCGAGCAAAACTACGACGAAAGTGGGGAAACGAGGACTTATCCAAAAGACAACAAGCTCTAACTGAAGCCGGAAGTTGGCCCAAACTAGTGAACAACCCATCACAGCCCAACCGGGCTGCAGCAAGGGCATCCGCGGGCAAATTGCCCTCCCTATAGATGAACTGGACGGTTGCCCGCACTTCCCTGAGCAGAAGACGACATCTCTGAATTACCCTGCTTTAAGGCCACTTAGCCAAAACATCGGAAGACACCAACTGGACCAAGCTCCTATTATCCACCTCAACCGTCAACTGTTGCACGCCACGCGCCTGGCAATGTGTTAACCCAACCTGCAGAGAAAGTGCTTCCACGGTCAACACATCCACCTCAAAATTAAGGGATATAACTTGACTCAAAAATAAGAAAAGGGATATAACGTGATACCTCTTAACTAGCTCTGATACCAACTGATACGAACGTCGCCAACGTTGTGACGAAACACGTAAGATACATGCTCAGGAGCGATAATTGGTATCTAGTTTGGAAGCAGAAGACCTCAACCCGTTAATCACGTGGTTAACGAACTTTGGTATGAAGGTAGTAGATGTGAGGACCCGAATTTCTCTTACTTTTAATTCTATTCTACTGACTTATTTAATTATTTATTCACCCATTTTCTCTGAATAATTTATTTCAACCATTTTAAATCTAATTACATGGAACAAGGTCTCATTTATATTTTTAAAACGTCCCGTTAGCAAATTTAATTTTTCTGTGGCTCGTCTAGTAAGAAATAGCGAATACACATTTTTTGAGGCAATATTCGATTCGAGAGTGCAATAATCTTGAAGAATTAAGAATGATCAATAGTAGACTAAGAAAAGTTAATTGAGAGATTAGAGGTGAGTGAGTTCAAATTTTCGCTTTATCGTGCGCGCATCAATAGTTTCTCGAAAGTCGCACTGCGTGACTAATTGGAGATTTGAGAAATTAAAACTAGACTACCAAGAGTGGGTAATTACAGTGTTAAAGGAATTACATTAGAAGTTTAGTGCACAAGTGTAACAAACAAGAGAAAAAATGGTGGTACGAAACCCGCGCGCGATACTATTTGAAGTTGACTTTTGCAAAGCTTCTTGGCCACAATTTCTTAAAGCTTCCAAGACAAGATTCATACCTACCAAACACTCTCTCTTTCTCTCTTTGGTCGGCCGAAACCAACAAAGGAAAAGGAAGAAGAAAGCTCTTCATTTCAAGCTTCCATATTGCTAGCAAAACGTCATCCGATCTTCTAGTTCTTGGAGAATCACTCTAGCTTGGAGAAAGACATCACCTTGTGGAGCTTTTTGGAGGATTTGTGGTGGAAAATCTGATTTCTCATCTAGGGTTAGAGGTAATGTGATACCCCGAAAATTAGGAGGTTGTTTGTAAAGAAAATACTAAAGTGTATTTCTTTGGGTTTGATTTAAAATCTTATTTTGTTTTAAAAGACTAGAAACCCTAAAATTTTAATCAAAAACCCTAATTTACTTGTGACTAATCGGTTTTCTTAATTCACTCATATTTTAATTGAAACCCTAATTTTAATCACTAGAATTGTAAAATTCCTCACGTTTTTCTTAAAAATGTCTTTCATTTGGAAACTATTCATTTATTATGGCCCTAATACCCAATCATTCCTCAATAGGTGCAAATGAACCTAGGAATCGCGTCAAACCGACGGGTATCGATCACTACCGATTGAACCCACCACTTCCTTACCACCACATACCCCTGATATTTTTGCAAAATATCCCCCCCTCATACTCATCCATATGGCCGAAATTTGTGGCCAAAAATGGAAGGGAAAGAGAGAGAAATTTGCATGGCTTTGGTGGTGACAAGTGTCACCACCCTATGGCTCTTTGAATAATTTTTTTTTCTTGTTCTTTTATCCTTCATTTCAGCTTATTTTCCTTCACTCTTTCTGTCTTTTGGCCGAGCAAGGGAGAGAGAGAGAGCAAGAGAGAAAAACCTTCAATCCATCTTGAATCTAACCATTTGAGTGCAACCAAGGAAAACTAAACCGATTAACTTGTGAGCTGTGAACTTGGGAAGCTAAGGGAACCAAAAATTTCAAGAGGAGGTGAAGTATTACTCTTTCAAGCCCTTTTGTTGAGGTATAAGGTCTGACCCATGGCTTTGGTTCTTTTATTTTTGTTTAAGTTGTTATATAACTCATGTTTTGGTTAGATTAGTAGCTATACAAGTTGTTGTGATGATTTTGGGGTGATGTATGTAAGCTAGGGTTTGACTGATTTCCTTCTTATACTTGTTGTAGGAGTGGTATAGGATGTATATAGGCTTGTATAAGAGGTTGTGGTAGTGATTGAATCAAGAAAATGAAGAGATTGCCCTTGAAATCCCAAAATTTCAGATTTCTGGAATTGTATGCTTCAGTTCTGTCCGGTTTCAGTGCCCTATGTTAACGGCCGAATTAGGCCTGGAACAAAACATAAAGGTTGTACAGAATGATATTTTATAGATGCCTGCAAAATTTCAACTCAATCGGAGTAACGTAGCCTGTGAAAAGACCGAAATACCCCTGCTGCCCTGTTTCCATCCGAACATGCTAATCAGCTTTTGTAATTGGTTGTTTTGACCAGGAATACTATTGATTTGGTTGTCAATGTCTCTTTAAGACTTATAGCCTTGTATCTTATCTTTCAAATGGCTGTGGAATCACTTGAATTGGAGTTGTATGTGCTGAGATATGATTGAATGAATCCGGACTGCTAGTTGAACTGCGAACTGGAAAATCTGGGGTTGTTTTAGTAAATTTGACCTAGATACATTCCAAACTGGACTGAGTGGCCTTCTTCAACATTGTAGCCCTTTCTCTTATCTTCGAAACAGTGTACATTTCACCTCAATCCGACTAGTGTAGCTTCAGTTGTGTTAGTTCCGCTAAACAACAGCAAATCTGCCTTTTGTTTTCCAACCTAAACGTCATTTCCGCACATGTCCTAGCTTGATTTGGTAATCATATGACATTGAGCCTATTGAGTGGCTATTTATATTGTGTGTAATGTTGGGATTGATTGAGGAAAATAATGAAGCCATAAATGGTTGGGAAATAGGTAAATACAAAGGGCGTGCTGCCCAAATTTTCGCTCGAGGGCTAAGTTTCTACTTGAACTTGTATATTTTTGTTTGGCAAATACTATGACCGTTTTTCCATCTTAAAACATGATCCTTCTTCAATTGGAAACTCCAAATGTTTACTTACTCTTACCCAAATAAAAAGGAGTGGTTTAGGGTTTTCTTGGGTATTTTGTCCTCCCTTTTACATGAATTTCATTAAGACATTTAGTCTATAATAACTACTTGAATATGAGATGATTTTGAACCACATAAACAATCCCGAAAACAATATTTCTTAGTCTATATACTTGGATTCCGACATGTCTTTGGTTCAAGTGTTTTTCATTGGAAATTTTATACCCCTTTTTGTTTGGTTTTGCGTTTAGTTTATGAAACCCTAGCTATTTCCGTCCACCGGTCCAAATGCCCTCGTTTCACTTTAAAGTCATTTCTATACGTTTTATTCATCAATTGTTGGGTTTCTTCGATTTCACCTAATTGTTTGTGCTAGATATGTTTGTGCTAGATAGACTGTAATATTCTTTCTCATTTACTCTTAGATTTTCTCGGTGACTGAGGTAATATCCGGAAGGATATTTGCACGTTGTTTTGCGTAAATAGGTGAGTGTTCCTTGTTTGCTATATTTTCTTGACTTCATGACTTGTGTTCTTGTTTGATAATGTGTTAAGTGCTTTCAAGGATTTCCAAAACGAGTTTTCTAGGCGAGCGTGTACTTTACCGCGCTCGACCTAAATGAAACGTGAAATTTTCAATGATTTAATGATTGCTACATTAGTTGCGCATGATGTAAGCCTTTTGGCTGAACTGGGCCCTGTCCTTCGTTACCGATTGACTCGAGCCAGAAGCGGACTCGGTCGGGCGATATGGTGACCCTGAGTGAATTTGGTATACTCGAGTATTACCTTGTAGTCTGGTGGAGCCTGACCAATTTCCAGGAGGGGGTGAACGAAACGAAAGAACGAACGAGGGTTTTATTTACCAAAAATGCATTTTATTTAAATGACCGGAGGAATAAGAGGAATGACAGGAGAACGAACGAACGAACGAATATATGGCTCCCTGTGAGCCCGTATCCTTTTAATGAATGTGTTTATTGCTTTATTTTGTATTTGTATCTTGAATTATTGGTTATATGTAATGAATGCATTGAACTTCTTGTTGCCTATGTGTTCGGAACCTCACTGAGCTTTTAGCTCATTCCTTTAGTTTTGTTTTCCTTAACAGGGGAAAGCGAGCAAGGACGAGAGCTGTGTATCGACTAGCCTAGTCTAGTTTCTTTTGGGATGGTTCTCGCCCTAGTGCTCGGCACGGGCTGGATGTATGGTGAATCGAGAACCTTTGTATATTCGATGTTTGTACTCCCTTTTTAGATAGCAATGCATATAAGTTTTGCTTTAAGTTTTGGATCGTTGTTATGTTTAGTCTTGTGGGTTTATTCTGGTTTCGATTGAGGATTGACGTGAACGACTGAGTCCCGGCGAGAGCTGGGCAGGCGGTCCGCCGAACCCTTTGGTACGCCTTAGGGGGAGGTGGGGCTGTCACAGGTAACCCTTGAACTCTACCAATCATTCCATTTCCTTCAAGAAATCATGGTTGGTTTTGCATGGGTTTGAAACCCTAAACAAGAAATAAGCTAGAGGACTTGAGGAATTTAATTTCTCGCTTTAATCTTTAGGTTAGCAGCCTTGAGGTGGATTATAGGTAGCTGGCTTGAGGATTAAAATGCTTGATTGTTGTGTTTATGTGTTATATAAGAGATTTATGGTTAGATAATAGAGAGAAAGTTGGAAAAATCTTGGGTAGTGAGCTGGACGAAACTGTCTTGTTGTTATCTTGCTTGCATTTCAAATTTTTGTTGGTTATTTGACTATGAAATGGATAGATAGATGTTGTATATTGGGTGTTCAAAGTGCCTCGCGAAAATCATTTCATTTGGTTGTTCAAAACTACAGTTTTCGAAATTGAAAGAAATCTGGAAATGGTAATCAGGATGTCCGAACAGTACCTCTTTGTTTCAACGTAACTCTCTGTACAAAATTCGATATTGAGTGTCATTGGCAGCATTCCAAACTAGACATCCATAGCTTTCTAATGGTATAAAAATCACCTGCAGTTCATTTTGAATCATCCATAGTGATTCGACAAAATTGACTGCCTTGTTGTGACTATCTGTCCGAGAGGAATGGAGAAGCTGCATCTTGTGGCTTGATTTGTTCTCACTTGTGAACTGATTTTGGAAATGACTCTTTCTGATAAAATGTAGAATTTTGAACCTAGTTTCCAATTCCACCAACCATTCCCAATTTGAATTTGTATTGAATGAGATGTGGTCTGATTTCGAAAGTGAAACAAAGCTGGAAAATTGGAAAGTTTTGCCCGTCTTACTGGCCGAATGGTCAGAGTTTTTTCGGGATGTTTTGTCTCAGAAATTTTGATGTCAATTGCTTGTAAATTGTTTATTAAATGTTTATAGGACCTTGGTTTCAAAATGGATCGAATTGGGGCTGATTTCATTGTGCAAAACGTTTGGAAAAGAAAGAAAAGCAAGAGGGCAGATTAGCCTTGAAACATTTTTTTAACTTTGGTCATTTCGTTAACGGCCTTCCCACATGATTTTTTGGGTGAAATTTGGTAGAGAGTTAGTCCAAATATGGAAGTTTAATTCTACCAAATTTGGTGTAATTTCAATACCATTTCGATACCCAAAGAATGCGCCAAAGATGACTCTTCAAATCTGGAAATTTCTAGTCAGTGTACAAAATGCAACTGACTTTAAGCTACTATATCTTGACGCTCAAAACTCCGAATTTAGTTCTGTTTGTCGTGTTTGAAACCTTGTTTGGAACTCTCATTGTGATATGAATTTCAAGGGCTGATTCACTTTCTGTGAATTATACCGAATTTCCAAAGATTGCTGGAAAACCAAGACTAGTTTAAACCAGTCTTCTTGGAACTGAAACTTTGAGCTGAAAAATGATGCTTTCCGTTTAGAATCTTGGCAAAGTGTCTTCTAGGACCTTTTATTATTTCGAACCTAGTTTCCGATGGTATAGAGTTTTTCATTTTTGGACATGCCAAACTCAAGATTTCATTTTTCCAAGTTTGTCACTTAAAGCTGAAATTTTCCGATTTCTTATGAAATGAGTTGTTGAGAACTCGTTACTCTTTCTTGATATCGATAAACCATTTTAAACTCGATTTCATGGTAGAGGCTAGTTTCTCTTGGGACTTTAAATCCCCACTTTTGAACCTCGATTTTCGAGTGATTAAGGTTCTCTTTCATGACATTATTTTAGTATTGCAAGTTTACATTCTTCCTTGTTAGAAAGGGGTTTGTAAGTAATAGTGAGTGATAGTCAATTATTATTTGCTTAGGCGCTCAAGGGAATCTTCGAGAGAATCTCGAAGCGGACGCCTAAAAGCTTGTTTGAGCACCTACCCACTTTTGACTTGGTGAGTGTCAAGTGTATGAAGTGTTGCTACGTGCTTAATTGTTCTAATTAATTGAGTATTTTGAAAGTGCCAAGTCGAGTGTGTACTTTATCACACTCGTTCTCTTTTAAGTGAATTATATTTGAATTGTATGAAGTGAATTGCTAAGTGAATAAAGTGAAGTGTTACAATAGTGGATTATACTATGTTTGAATCAATGTCGATTGGAGTGAATCTCCTCGACTTTTATTTATAATAGTGGGGGACGCCCAAACTCATCGGCCGACCTTGTGACTCGAGCCAGCATAGGCTTGGTCGTGAAGCTTGGTGAGCCATGAGAAAAATTTTATAAGCTTGATCTATTTGAGAGATCTTGCTTGACATAATCGAGTAGTATCGCCTTATATAAAAGAAGTGCGGGCCCAGAGCAGGGGGTGTAACGGTGAACGGGAAAGAGTAAGTGAAATTCTACGGACTTAATACCCACCCGGTTGACGGAGTGTCATCACGGGGAAGTATTTGATCGAGTCTTGGGGAAGCAAGTGGAACCTAGCTCCTGAGAGTTCCTGTATCCTCATTGAGTGTGTCTATTTTAAATTGTGAATTGCTTGAATGTTATAGTTTTATTTCTCGCGTAAATGCTATTGCTACTTGAACTATGTGTTTTCTGTATTTTCTTGGCCTCACTGAGCATTAGCTCATCCCATTAGATTTGTTTTCCTTAACAAGAACCGGAATGGAAGGGGTTGTGGAGAAGCCAACTTGATGCACTTTTGATTAGGGTTTTGAATGTAATTGATTAGATGCCTTTTGAAAGTTGTATATTTTAGGGAAAGTGATATACTTGGTATCTTGAAATGTAAGAATTAAATACTTATTAAGGAAGCGACCTTTTCTTTGTAGTTCCAACTCTTACTGTTGAATGTTATCCATAAGTTTGAATTGTCTCGTAGTGAGTCTTGGCGAGAGTTGGGTAGGCGTCCTACCGATACCTTTTGGTTTGCCTTTGGGAGAAGTAGGGGCGTCACAGTTGATATTAGAGTTTAGGTTTCAGATCTTTGTAGTGTATCCTAGGCTTGAAGTTTAGGATGCCGGACTGTGGGATTGGTTTGAGAATTACGTGACCGCTTGAAGGAATGAAAATTATAGCCTAGGTTTGAACTAGTGGACAATTAGGAGTCTTGATCTTGTGGGAGATATGTGGAATAGTACGAAATGATCGGACCTAGTTTATTTAGTATACTTGGATCCATCCAAACTTTTAATTTTAGGTGTGAGTTATGGAAGGTAATGGTGGTATTGAGCCGTCTCGGGAGCGCCTTCTGGTGATCTGTTATCAAGAAAAGCCTAAGGGAGCGTTGGAGATATAACCCAACTCGCTGAATTAGGACTCCATGTGACTGCTAGAGGACTTACTCGTACTTAAATAACGTAGTGTTAGCGGTAATCGATGACCGGAGACGGTTATCTGAGGAGAATAGGGTAGTGCGAGAGGATAATCGAGAACTGAGGGCAACTGTGGATGCCCAGACTACTAGAATTCATGAATTGGAGATGGAGGTACTGGAGGAGTGAAGAAAAGACTAAGACTCCTTGTGAGCAGTTTCGGGAGGTTAAGAGCCGACTTGCTAGGGTAGTGCATGAAGTTAGAGACCGGATGGATGAGTCGATGGCTAGGTATGTTACCTTGGTCGAATAAGTGGTGGATGGCAAGATACTTGATAGGGAAAATGAGGTAGAAATTGCTAGTGCTGAAGATGGAAATGATCCTATTGAAGTAGCAGAGACTTCTGGCTCCACCAATCCCTAAGCTAGTGATTTAGTCTACTTTAATAGTTTTGTCAAGGATAGTCGGGGTGGCGCTTGTTCAAAGGCCATTGCATTTTGTATTTTGTTTCACTATGTTTCCTACCTTTTTGAAGCAATTGAACGTTACTTATGAGGTGCTCGACTTTGTTGCTTTATGACTTCAAATCTATGTTACGGGTTGTACATATTTACAATTATTTCGGTGTCTCCCTAATTATTTTCATTTGCATGATCAAAGTGTCATTTTCAAACTTCGCTTATGTGTACTTATATTACGTCATACCATTATAAATGTTAAATTTATGAACGACCAAAAGAGTGAAAGGGGTTGAGGACGAGGGGTTAGGCAACCCCAAGCTCAAGGGGATGACTAGGGAATGGCATCCGGACCAAACCAAAACCCTAGGAATGAAAGAGTGAACCAAGTAGCTACTACTATTAACCATATGATTGATATCTTAGTACGATTAGTTGAGCACCAAAGATCTAAACCAATCAACCAACCTAAAAAACCAAGAGAGGTGTGAGGATAGAACGATTCTTGAAGTTCGCCCATCTAAGTTTCACGGAGGGTCTAACTTCAAAATAGTATGTGACGCCCCCACTTCTTCCTAAGGCGAACCAAAGGGTATCTGCGGGACGCCTGCCCAACTCTCGCTAGGACTCAGTACAATTTCAGTTCAAACTTAAGATACAATACTAACAATGAAATGGAAATAAAGGCACGAAGTCATTCCATACATAAATATTCAATCTTACATCACAAGTTCAAAATACATCCACTTTTCAAAATAAACAACTTCCCAAAAGAATGTCTAGACAAATACATTCTAAAATTCTAGTCAAAAGAGCCATCAAGTAGGCTTTTCCATAATCCCTTCCAGTTCAGTTCTTGTTAAGGAAAACAAATCTAACGGGGTAAGCGGATACTCGTGAGGCCACAAAAACATGCAAAACACATAGTTCAGGTAGTGATAGCATTTAAGCAAGAATTAAAGCTGTAACATTCAAGCAATTCACAATTTTCAATTAAACACATTCAATGAGGATACAGGAGCTCTCAGGAGATAATTTCCAATTGCTTCGCCTAGTTCGATCCAATACCTCCACGTGGTGACACTCCGTCAACCGGGTAGGTATTTAATTCTGTAGAACTTCACTTACTCTATTTATGGTTCTGAGTTGACATGAGAGGTACCTCCTACCCGAATCGGTGTGGTACATGCTATTGCTCAGGGAATCGATTATACATTTAGGGTTTTGAGTCGACATGAAAGGTACCTCCTACTCGAATTGGTGTGGTACATACTATAGCTCAGTGGTCGATGAGACATCGCTCCAATCGACTTATACTTTGTTTATGGTTCTGAGTCGACATGAGAGGTACCTCCCACCCGAATCGGTGTGATACATACTATCGCTCAGGGAACCGATTACAATTATTTATGGTACTCAGTCGACATGAGAGGTACCTCCCACCCGAATCGGTGTGGTACATACTATCGCTCAGTGGTCGATGAGACATCGCTCCAATCGACTTATATTTTATTTATGGTTCTTAGTCGACATGAGAGGTACCTCCCACCCAAATCGGTGTGATACATATTATCGCTCAGGGAACCGATTACAATTGTTTATGGTACTCAGTCGACATGAGAGGTACCTCCTACCCGAATCGGTGTGATACATGCTATCGCTCAGGGAACCGATTATAGCACTGAGATGGTATGAGAGGCACCTCCTACCCAGATTGGTGTGGTACATGCATCCGGTCAAGGCTTACAAATTAGACATGTTTATGAACAATTACCGATCATATGTATTCAAGTAATAAGTGTCGCATAATTAAGAGAAAGAGAGGACGAGGACGTCCTCACGAGTTGGATTTAAAGTAAAGCTATTACCAGTTGATGATCTTAGAAACTGATGTGCCTAAGACCGCTTTCAATCCAAGAAATGGGTACTTTGAATTTTCAATTATGTCCTTTGGGTCGACTAATGCACTAGCAGCATTTACGGACCTAATGCATCGGAGTTTTAAACCGTATTTGGATTAATCTGTGGTGGCATTTATTGATGGTATATTGGTATACTCTAAGGTTCGAGAAGACCATAAAAGACACCTGATGATAGTTTTACAAACCCTGAGAGAGTGCCAACTTTCGTTAAGTTCAATAATTGTGAGTTCGGTTAGAAGAAGTAGCCTTTCTAGGTTATACAATATCTAAGTAAGGAATTGCTATAGACTTAGCTAAAGTGGAAGCTATTTTAAGAGGGAACGACCAGAAAATCCTACCGAAATTCGGAGTTCTTAGAGTTAGTCGAATATTACTTTCGATTTATCAAGAACTGTTTTAAGACTGCAAGACCCTTAACTGAATTTACTAAGAAGCATGGTAAGTTATTTGGGATTCTAAATGTGAGGAAGAATTTCTAGAGTGAAAAAGTGCTTAACCGATGCACCTGTGCTAGCCTTATCGAGCGGAGGAGATAGTTTTGTGATTAATACAGATGCTTCAAAGGATGGTTTAGAATGTGTATTAATACTACATGATAAGGTGATTGCATATGCCTCCAGAAAGTTAAAATATCACTAGAGAAATTATCCAACTCATGATTTGGACTTAGTGGCTGCGATATTTGCATTAAAGAAGTGAAGACATTACCTATATGGGGTAGACGTGAGGCCGATTAAGTTACCCTATGACTTGGAAGTTAAAACGCCTATTGGGGATCAAAGTTTAATTGCTAAGTGTGAGATATGGGTTGGAGAGTGTAAGTTGTTGATCGATTTGATAAACCTAGTTATTAAGAGGTACGATGTTATTTTAGGTGTAAATTTCGAGAACGAAATTCCTTTTAAGGGGGAAAGGATGTGAGGACCCTAATTTTACTTACTTTTAATTCTATTTTACTGGTTTATTTTATTATTTATTCACCCGTTTTCTCCAAATAATTTATTTCAGCAATTTTAAATCTAATTACATGGAATAAGGTCTCATTTATATTTTTAAAATGTCCCGTTAGCAAATTTAATTTTTCTGTGGCTCGTCTAGTAAAAAATAGCAAATACACGTTTTTTGAGGCAATATTCGACTCGAGAGTGTAATAATCTTGAAGAATTAAGAATGATCAATAGTAGACTAAGAAAAGTTAATTGAGGGATTAGAGGTGAGTGAGTTCAAATTTTCGCTTTATCGCTCGGGCATCGATAGTTTCTCGAAAGTGGCACCGCGCGACTAATTGGAGATTTGAAAAATTAAAACTAGACTACCAAAAGTGAGTAATTACAGTGTTAAAGGAATTACATTGGAAGTTTAGTGCACAAGTGCAACAAAAAAGAGAGAAAACGGTGGTACGAAACCCGCGCGCAACACTATTTGAAGTTGACTTTTGCAAAGCTTCTTGGCCACAATTTCTTAAAGCTTCCAAGACAAGATTCATACCTACCAAACACTCTCTCTTTCTCTCTTTGGTCGGCCGAAACCAGCAAAGGAAAAGGAAGAAGAAAGCTCTTCATTTCAAGCTTCCATATTGCTAGCAAAACTTCATCCGATCTTCTAGTTCTTGGAGAATCACTCTAGCTTGGAGAAAGACATCACCTTGTGGAGCTTTTTGGAGGATTTGTTGTGGAAAATCTAATTTCTCATCTAGGGTTAGAGGTAACCCTTGAACTCTACCAATCATTCCATTTCCTTCAAGAAATCATGTTTGGTTTTGCATGGGTTTGAAACCCTAAGCAAGAAATAAGCTAGAGGACTTGAGGAATTTCATTTCTCGCTTTAATCTTTAGGTTAACGGCCTTGAGGTGGATTATAGGTAACTGAATTGGGGATTAAAATGCTTGATTGTTGTGTTTATGTGTTATATAAGAGATTTATGGTTAGATAATGGAGAGAAAGTTGGAAAAATCTTGGGTAGTGAGCTGGCCGAAACTGTCCTGTTGTTATCTTGCTTGCATTTTGAATTTTTGTTGGTTATTTGACTATGAAATGGATGGATATATGTTGTATATTGGGTGTTCAAAGTGCCTTGCGAAAATCATTTTATTTGGTTGTTCAAAACTAGGGTTTTTGAAATTGAAAGAAATTTGGAAATGGTAATCAGGATGTTTGAACAGTACCTCTTTGTTTCAACGTAACTCTCTGTACAAAATTCAAAACTGAGTGCCATTTATGACATTGAAAACTAGACATCCGTAGCTTTCTAACGGTATAAAAATCACCGCTAGTTCATTTTGAGTCATCCATAGTGATTCAACAAATTTGACTGCCCTGTTGTGACTATTTGTCCGAGAGGAATGGAGAAGCTGCATCTTATGGCTTGATTTTCTCTCACTTGTGAACTAATTTTGGAAATGACTCTTTCTGATGAAATGTATCATTTTGAACCTAGTTTCCAACGCCACCAACCATTCCCAATTTTCTTGTATTGAGTGAGATGTGGTCTGATTTTAAAAGTGCAACAAAGCTGGAAAACTGGAAAGTTTTTCCCGTCTTGTTGGCTGAATGGTCAGAGTTGTTTTGGGATGTTTTGTCTCAAAAATTTTGATGTCAATTACTTTTAAATTGTTTATTAAATGTTTATAGGACCTTGGTTTCAAAATGGATCGAATTGGGGCTGATTTCATTGTGCAAAACGTTTGGAAAATAAAGAAAAGCAAGAGGGCAGATTAGCCTTGAAACATTTTTCAAAATTTGGTCGTTTCGTTAATGGCCTTCCCACATTAGTTTTGCGTGAAATTTGGTAGAGAGGTAGTCCACATATGGAAGTTTAAGTGTAACAAATTTGGTGTAATTTCAATACCATTTCGATACCCAAATAATGCACCAAAGATGACTCTTCAAATCTGGAAATTTCTAGTCAGTGTACAAAATTCAGCCGACTTTAAGCTATTATATCTTGATGCTCAAAACTCTGAATTTAGTTCTGTTTGTCACGTTTGAAACCTTGTTTGCAACTCTCATTGTGTTATGAATTTCAAGGGCTGATTCACTTTCTGTGAATTATGCCAAATTTCCAAATATTGCTGGAAAACCAAGACTAGTTTAAACCTGTCTTCTTGGAACTGAAACTTTGAGCTGAAAAATAAATGCTTTCCATTTAGAATCTTGGAAAAGTGTCCGATGG
Organism: Coffea eugenioides; assembly: GCF_003713205.1. Taxonomy (NCBI): domain Eukaryota; kingdom Viridiplantae; phylum Streptophyta; class Magnoliopsida; order Gentianales; family Rubiaceae; genus Coffea; species Coffea eugenioides. The sequence continues at coordinate 33,563,298 of NC_040040.1, forward strand.
TATAGAGTTTTTTATTTTTGGACATGCTAAACTCAAGATTTGATTTTTCCAAGTTTGTCACTTAAAGCTGAAATTTTTCGATTTCTTATGAAATGAGTTTTTGAGAACTCGTTACTCTTTCTTGATCTCGATAAACCGTTTTAAACTCGATTTCATGGTAGATGTGACAGCCCCACCTCCCCCTAAGGCGAACCAGAGGGTTCGGCGGGCCGCCTGCCCAGCTCTCGCCGGGACTCAGTCGTTCACTACAGTTCTCAAATAAATTGCATGAATAAACCTCAAATATTACAATATAAATCTCCAATATACATCAAATTCTCCAAAAATTACATGTCAAAAGCGAAGCGGAAACAATTCCAAATAAGCCATCCAGTCACGTGAATAAGTACTACAAGCCCTTCCTTCGCCTTGAGCCCTGTGGAGGGGAATAAAACATTTTTGGGGTGAGCTAGAAGCTCAGCGAGTAACCAGTAAAATCATTAAACAAATATATTTCACAATGTTGCATTTCGATCATTTCGATGATGTCATGATTCAGAGATCAAATGTTCGTTTAGTGCTCTCGTGAGCCAGGGAAATCATAGCACTTGAACACCCAACGCTCAAATAGATCATTTAACATTAACATTAACATTAAGAGGGAGCCCCTTCTTGAGCTCCAGATAAACATGAACATGAACCATAAACAGAGTGGAGACGTTGGTGTCCAGCACAAGACTTTCCCAGAACGCATTGAAGCCAAATCATGTCATGAACTCACATGCAAACACGCATGATATGCAATCGAGTACATAATGCAAGAAACATTTCACAAGTACTTTGGAAATAGTTTAGGGTCACTCACCTCCACGGCTCAGAAATCATCCAGCATATAACATTGCCTTGCTCAAATCCAAGTCTTAGATCACAAACTCAATGCAAACAAATCCCTTCAAAGTTCAGACAGCACTTCCCCTGAATTTGCTAACTTTTCCAGCCATCATGGCTTCATTATTTCCTCATTCCAATCCAAAGGTACACACACAACAACAAGTTCATCCAATAGCCATTAAGCAAGCTCCAAGTAGTACTAGTACAAGTCAAGCTAGGGAAAAGTCCGGAAATGAAAGTTAAGCTCAAAACCAGAAAAACAGTTTTGACGTCATTTTGCGGTAATGGTACCAAAGGCGCTACGATTGTCGGATGAAGGTAAAAGACCCACCGTTTCGAAGCTAAGAGACAGGGATACAATATTTAAGAAGGTCACTCAACCCAGTTCCGAGTGTAACCAGGTCAAAAATGCAAGATACTATACCAGAATCACAAAAACAGATTCACAGAACGCATTCTAGCGGAAACATCATAAAACAGGCTATCCAAGTCCAAATCCATAAATTCCAAAACCATATGAAAGCTAAGAAACAGGGATAAATTTCATCAGAAGATCTCAACAACCAATTCGGAAGCAATTCCAGCCAAAACAACCAATTACAGGCGCAATTCTTACATTCGGGTAAAACCAGAACAGCAATAGTAATTTCGACTTTTCTCATTCTACACTACTCCGATTGACCTAAAATTTTGTAGGCACCTCTAAAATGTCATTCCCGACAACTTTCATGTTTTAATCGAAGGCCAATTCGGCCTCTAACTGGGAGCTAAAAAATCGGGCAGAATGTTCCTTCACAAAACCTAATTTTCTGAAATTTCTTCCAAAACAGAAATTGATTGCAATTGACCACTTTTTCCACCTCATAGAGTCCTTAAACATCATTTCCAATTATCATATATAACCACACAACCATGTTCATATTAAAACAGAAAAATCCCCAAAAATTATAAAACTTCATCAAGTCAACGACAACTCAAGATATAATCCATCAAACCATCTCTTTAGCCATCACAAGTCACTAATTTAGCATAATCAAGAACAAAGAAAGGATTGCTAGACATGAACCTTGAAATATCAAGAAAGTTGATGGCTTAGTCCTTTGCCTTCTCTAATCACTCCACCACTACCTTCAATCTTCCTAAACAAGTGACTTTTGTGGAGGAATTTGAAAGTTTAACGGTTGATTCACAAGATTGAGCAAGAAATGGAGTTGGAGTTGAAGGCTTTCTTCTTGTATTTTTGCTCCAAGAGGTTCGGCCAAGACAAGCTTAAAATGGAGAGAAATTGGTCAATTTTTGAGGTTTAGTAAAGGTGATGCAAATTAGTCAAAGTCCAACTTTGAATAAGAAGGTGACACATGTCATCTTTTGGTTTGAAACTTATCTTTTTGTCTCTCCAATACAAATATCTTAACACTTTGTAAAATAATATCACTTAATAAAAAATTCCAACAAGTTGTCAAAAATATAATGCATTTACCGCACTTGCGGGTCCCACGTTCAAAATACGCTTTTAATTTCTCAAAAACTAACCGATACTAGAAAAATCATTTTAAAACTATCTTTGCTCATAAACTTTATCTGGGGAATTTTTCTCATAAAGAAAATGTAGAAAAGGCGGGCGATTAAATAAAATAAACCCTAGAAAATTAGAAAATTTTCGGGTTCTCACTCTCATTCTTTCGGGGCGTCACAGTAGAGACTAGTTTCTCTTGGGACTTTAAATCCCCACTTTTGAACCTCAATTTTTGAGTGATTAAGGTTCTCTTTCATGACATTGTTTTAGTATTGCAAGTGTACATTCTTCCTTGTTAGAAAGGGGTTTGTAAGTAATAGTGAGTGATAGTTAATTATTATTTGCTCAGGCGCTCAAGGGGATCTTCAAGAGAATCTCGAAGCGGACGCCTAAAAGCTTGTTTGAGCACCTACCCACTTTTGACTTGGTGAGTGTCAAGTGAATGAAGTATTGCTACGTGCTTAATTGTTGTAATTAATTGAGTATTTTGAAAGTGCCAAGTCGAGTGTGTACTTTATCACACTCGTTCTCTTTTAAGTGAATTATATTTGAATTGTATGAAGTGAATTGCTAAGTGAATAAAGTGAAGTGTTACAATAGTGGATTATACTATGTTTGAATCAATGTCGATTGGAGTGAATCTCCTCGACTTATATTTATAATAGTGGGGGACGCCCAAACTCATCGGCCGACCTTGCGACTCGAGCCGGCATGGGCTTGGTCGTGAAGTTTGGTGAGCCATGAGAAAAATTTTATACGTTTGATCTATTTGAGAGATCTCGCTTGGCATACTCGAATAATATCGCCTTATATGAAAGAAGTGCAGGCCCGGAGTAGGGGGTGTAACGGTGAACGGGGAAGAGTAAGTGAAGCTCTACGGACTTAATACCCACCCGGTTGACGGAGTATCATCGCAGGGAAGTATTTGATCGAGCCTTGGGGAAGTGTAGACACCAAAATTTTACCTTTTTATTTTATTTATTTATTTTTATTTATTTAGTTGATTTGGTTTTAATTTTTGCTTAACTTATTTTTATTTCTGTTAAGAAAATTATTTTTAGTAGTTAAAAAAAGGGGGGCAGGCTTACGCACCCTGAGATGCATACGATCTAAATCTCTCCTTATTTTCATATGCAAAAACGCAGACACAAAAAAAAATTTTAGCTCTTTTTCCACGGGTTTTCTTTCATTTTTGTGCCCCGTTTGATCATTCCACTTGGCTCTCATCCGAGAAAACTAAGAATGATCTAGGCAAGAGCTAATCCAATGGTTTGAAAAAGAGGGTTGAGCTGAGGTTTAGGGACAACTCTTGAGATCAGGGTTTATGGGTTTGTTTGATATAAAAGGAAAGGATCTGATGAGAGGCGGCGGGAGGTTTTGATAGAGAGAATCAGGAGAGTGAGGCTGGCGATTGAGCAAAGAACAGAGAAAAGAAACAACGGGAAAAGAGAGAGCTTTGGTGAGAAAAAGGGGGAGCTTCGTTTGGGGGGCTGGGGAGAAAAAGAGAGAAAAGGGCAGAGGGTTTCGTGGGGAGGAAAAGGAAAGAAAAAGGGAGAGGTTGGAGCTGAGAGAAAAAAGATGGGTTGATGGCTGAGAGCTTCGATAATCTGTCGGCTGAGGAAGAGTGAAAGGGAGGTGAAGGGAATAGTAGACGGCTGGAAAATCTAGAGGAAAGGAAAAGAGGGAGCTGGGAAGAGAGGAACAGGCAAGAAACGGAAAAAGCCTCAGGGCAGTGGAGCTAGAGTGAGAGAAAAGGAAAGAGGAACTGAGCGAGGGAGAGAGTCTACAACGACCACCATCCACACGAAGAACCCTGCTGCGACAACCATCACCGGAAGAACTGTGAGACCCGAAAATTTTCTTATTTCTAGACATTTTATTTTAGGCTTTTAGGCTTAGTTTTAGTGTTTTCTTTATTATATGAATATTTTGAGGGATTTTATGAGAAAATATGAATTTTGCATTATTTTTAGGATATAAGTTATTTTCTGTGTTTTTAAGTGTGTATAGTGGTTGTGGGACCCACTAGGGCGATCAGTGCCGTAAAAATGTAGTTGGGAGAAATTTTATATACGGAGACTCTATGACCTTGTGTTATGAATTAATTAGAGGTTAGCTAGTGTAATTAAACATTACAAGACAAGGAATTAAGATAAGCTTGGCAAGGCCACTTGTTGCAATTCCATTGGAGGTTAGAATTTTGACTTGTCTTACACCTTTACTAAATTAAAAATTGACCAAATTTCCTCTTCATTTTCCACCTTCTTGGCCGGCCAACTAGAGAGAAAAGAGGAGAGAAACTTCTTCAATTTTCCTTCTATTCCTTGCCTCAATCTTAACATCTAACCGTTTATTCCCTGAATTCCTCCATAAAACCTTCTTGCTAGGAGTGATTGAAGTGCTTGGTGGTTTTTGTTTAGAGGGAGAGACCTCCATCTACCTTGTATCTAGTCTTTGTAAGGTAAGTGAGTAAGAATTTGTTTCTTTGTTGTTGATAAGATAAAATTGGAAGGTGATAGTGAATAAAGATGCCATTTTGTGGATTATTTCATGACTTATGGATGGGTTGTGGCAATTTTTCTATTTATTGAGGAATTTTCTGTTTTATATGGATTCTCATGATTTGTAAGGTGTGATGGCTTTATATTGAATAATTTGGAGCCTATATGTGTTAGTAGTGGTTGATTGCGGAAAATTTCCGCATTTGTGAGGAATTCCGATTTTTAGGGTTTAGTGAATTGGGGCTTTTCTATATATGGCTTTCATACCCCTAATTGATGTGTACTTGAGCTTATTGTGACTCAAATAAGGTGTATGGACTAGTTTATGATACGTAAGTGCATCTGTATGAGTTGGATGTTGTTGGTTAGGTTGAGAATGTGAAGAAATTGTGGGGAAATGCCGCCCAATTGGTTAGAAATGTGGGTGCCCTTGATTTGAGAAGGATTTGAATAGAAATGGAAGAATCTTGGAGTTGTTTATATTCCGCACCTTTGTTACCCCGTTTCACTTTTGTATATTGTACTAGTAATTCATTATCAAGATGTTGACTCATGATTGAGTCTCAAATATGTTCTCTTGCTTGTTTTTAGGTCGTACCGGTGGTCCGGGGCCTACGCCTGACGCGAACGTGTGAATTACTTGATTGCTTGGTGAGTGTATCATTGAATGGTTACATGTACTTGTTATGTGACTTGAATGACTTGAATAGGTCAAGGGTGTACTTTATCGCTCTTGACCACTTACTTGCATTAGTGTTACTGTTGGACTATGAAATTTCATGTGTATATGGTTTGACATCTGCTAGGGCTATGCCCTATTATCATTGTGAAATCTGAGCTCCTTCCCTTAGGCCGTTATTCGAGTCGTGCCGGCGAGGGCTTGGGCGAATCGTTAACGAGCCTTTGGGTCACTGATAGTCGAGTGGAGTGTTAACTCCTCGACCCGATGGTATACTCGAGTATTACCTTTTGTAACTGTGAGGTGTTCGGGCCCGGTAAGGGGGTGAATGGTGGAAGGAAATGGTGTAAAGAGGAGTCTACGGTTTTGTTTCGCCTTAATAGTTGACGGAGTGTCAATGAGTACGATCAAGTATGGCAAGTGGAGAACGGCCCTTGAGGGCCGACCGTATCCTTTTATACATGGTTGGTTTAATAAAGGCACTCTTATGTGTGTTTGTTAGTCTGCATAATCTATTTGTGCATTTGGTACCTCACGAGCGTAAGCTCACCCCCCCGTTGTTTTGTTTTCCTTACAGGAACACTGTTGGACCCAAGTTTTGAGAAATTGAGTTGAGCTATTTAAGTAGCTAGTTTTGAGTAGCTCCTCGAACACTTGGAAACTTTGATGTATGTGAATTTGAGTACCCTTTTGAGTTGTACAATTGAACCTTTTCATGTATATATATCCATATCAAGTTTTGGATTAACTGTGTTATGTGTTTTATGTGTTTTGAGCGAACACCGGTTTCGAACAAGGAAGGAAAAGATTTTTGACGAAGGTACTGTTCACGAATCCGGCCAAGAATCCGGCCAGTTTATGGCCGGATACAAGGCCGGATAGGCAGGGGAGAAAGAAAAAATTTTGAGTTTAGCCACTGGACGCAATCCGGCCAGAGCAATCCGGCCAACTTCCGGCCGGATTGTCGGCCGGATTGACAGGGGATTTCGATCCCTTTTGGGGTTTGGCCACTGCCTCATATCCGGCCAAGAATCCGGCCAGATTCTGGCCGGATAGTGACGTGGCCCGTCAATGTTCATCCGCGGCAAAATTTTCAGTTTTGTTTTCTTGGCCGATTCGAGTGCTCGAGCGTTACACTTTCTTCCGTGGTAATTCTGTGATGATAAGAGTAGCTTAATAAAGGTTAATCGCTTGTGTTATTGAATTTTCCCTTTTCGTGTTTCGGGTTCGTAGTCCTGGCGAGAGATGGGCAGGCGGTCCGTTAACCCCTCTGGTTCGCCTTAGGGGAAAATGGGGTCGTCACAAGTGGTATCAGAGCCTAGGTTTAGATTAACCTGGGCATGTTAGAAAATTCTTGACTTGGGACTTGTTTTTGTTTATCCTTCTTAGGATGTTTAAGTTTGACTATGTTTTGGTGTAGGATGGATGTGCATAGTGGATCTGATGAGAGGTCGACTGTGGTGCGGGGCCGTGGAGTACTTCCTATGATCAAGTACCAAATCCGGCCGAGAGGGGCTACTGTACGCTGGAGTCCGGCTAGTCACCTTCGCCGTTGCGAGTGCCGTCACAAGTTTGCCTACCCCAATACTGTTGTATTGGCCGTGGTCAAGGAAAGAAAGGAATTGGCCAAGGATAATGCGAGGCTAGAAGCCGAAACGAACCAACTAAGGGAGGCCAACAAGAGGCAAGCCGAGCGAATTAGGGAATTGGAATATGACCTGGTTGAGGGTCAAGATAGGGTGGACGACTTGTGTACGCAACTTGGAGAGGCACGCGAACGTATGGTCAAGAGGGCGAGGCAACTGAGGGAGAGAGCGGGATCGATTTTGAACCTATGTGATGACTTGTTAGGAGACGAGAGCGATGAGGGCTCTTGCATTGGAGTCGGGGTGGTCCTCTAGTCCCACTGTAGGCTAGGGCTTGGCTCTTAAGCCATTTTGGATGATTTTGACTCTTGTATATATAAGGGATACGGAATGGTAGGCCGGAAATGAACCTTAGCTAGCCGTTTTGTACGTTGGACGAGCTTTGTAGATATTACTTTTGTTGTTGCCCTTTTCCGGAAGCGGCTTTCCCTGGTTGTACTTGACTGACTGTTTTGGTTGATCTTGTTGTGAATACTATGCATATGTGTTATGTGCTTAAATGCCTTATGAAGTTAATGTGTGGTTAAGTGATTATGTTTATTGTTATGTAATAAGGGGTGTGTACCCTTTTCTGTTGATGCTATATTTATAGTTATTTCTATATTTTGACCTTAGATTGATCTAGATCGATGGAATGCACGCGTAGTGGCCGAGGCCGGGGACGTGGGGGTAGACAGCCTACGACTGACCGGGATACGGGAACTTCAATACCTGAACCAAATCCTGAACCCCAAATCGATCCCAATGTTCAAGTAGCCGCTGCTATCCAGCGGATGACCGATCTCCTGGCCCAGGTGGTACAACATCAGGGCCCCAACCCTAATCCACCAGTCGGCAACCCTGGAAACCCTGGACATCATGTCGAGAGTGAGGATCGAGCTCTCGAACGATTCCAAAAATTTTCTCCACCTAAGTTTCTTGGAGGGCCCGACTCGGACGTAGCCGAGTAGTGGCTGGAAAAGATGATAGACATTTTTCCGCCCTACGTTATTCGGACAAGAGGCAAGTGATCTTTGCTGTTTTTCAACTCGAAGGGGCCGCTCGCTCTTGGTGGAACATTATCCGGACAAAATGGGAGCGAGAACAGACGCCAAGGACATGGACGAATTTTGTAAGGGAATTCAATGCCAAGTACTTTCCGCCGTTGGTTCAGGAGAAAAAGGAAGACGAATTTATTCGTCTATGCCAAGGCACGCAATCGGTGGCCGAATATGAAAGCCAATTCACCCGCTTGTCCAAGTTTTCCCCTGAGCTTATACTAACTGAACAAAGGAGGGCGAGACGCTTCCTTCAAGGGCTTAATGTAGAAATTCAAAAGGATTTGGCCGTAGCCCAAATTACCACTTTCAGTGATGCTGTTGAGAAAGCATTACGATTCGAGAACGCAAGGCTTCAAGTAAGGAATTTCCAAAATAGAAAGCGTGGAGCTGCTGGGAGTAGCTCAACTCAAGGGGATAAAGGTGCCCCTCCTAAATTTGGACGGGGAGCCGGAGGGGGACGGTTCTCGGGTACGGCTAGAGGGGCTCCCTCTCGAGGAGGTCAATCAGGATGAGGCTAGCAATAGAGCGCCTCACAAGGGAGTTCAGCTACAGTTTCTCGTGGGCCGTGTAACTTTTGTGGGAAACCCAACCACACGGAGGATGACTGTTGGAGGAAGCAGAATAGGTGTTTGCGCTGCGGGAGTGCGGAACACCGGCTCGCCAGTTGTCCGGTCCAGTCACGAGAAGAGAAAGGAATTACGCAGTCATCTAAAGCTACCTCAAGTCAGTCACGGGTAGAAGGAGCTAAACCGAAGGTGCCCGCTCGTGTGTACTCCATCGAACAACGTCCAGTTCCTGACTCGGCCGAGGTAGTGAAAGGTACGATTCCTGTCTTCCACCGCCTAGCTAGAATTTTGATAGACCCTGGAGCCACCCATTCCTTTGTTAACCCCGAGTTTATGTGTGGAATTGATATAAACCCTGTCACTCTTCCCCTTGAGCTGGAAGTTAGTACTCCTACGGGGGACCAATGCTAGATTTCTAGCAAAATGTATACAAATTGTGAGATCTGGGTAGGTAAGAGGAAGTTATTAGGGAATCTGATAAGTTTGGCCATAAAGGGATACGACGTAATTCTGGGCATGGATTGGTTGGCTCGATATGATGCCCAATTAGATTGTAAGAGAAAAATAGTGGAATTTCGTATTCCTGGGGAGGCAACTTTGAGGTTAGATGTGAGGGGTAGTCTAGCCTCATCTGCTATGATTTCGGGTATTCGAGCTAGGAAATTATTGAGTAGAGGGGCGCAAGGGTTCCTAGCTTTTCTTATTAATACTCCTGCCGACAAACTGAAGATAGAAGATGTACCAGTGGTGAGTGAATACCTAGATGTTTTTCCTGACGAGTTGGTAAATCTACCTCCAGAAAGAGAAATTGAGTTTGAAATTAACCTTTTACCTGGGACTTCTCCTATTTCCAAAACTCCTTACCGAATGGCACCAGTGGAACTCAAAGAGTTGAAATTACAGTTGCAATACCTTCTAGAGCGGGGGTTTATTCACGAGAGCGGATCTCCTTGGGGGGCACCTGTTCTCTTTGTTAAAAAGAAGGACGGGACCTTGAGACTGTGTATTGACTACTGAGGGTTGAACAACGTGACCATTAAGAATAAATACCCACTACCCCACATTGATGAGTTATTTGATCAATTGCAAGGTGCGGTGGTCTTCTCAAAATTAGACCTTCGACAGGGGTATTACCAACTGTTGATTAGAAAGGAAGATGTGCCTAAAACTGCCTTCAATTCTCGGTATGGGGACTACGAATTTGCCGTGATGCCTTTTGGCCTGACTAATGCCCCTGCCGCTTTCATGGACCTCATGCATCGGATTTTCAAACCCTATCTCGACCGATTTGTCGTTATTTTTATCGATGACATATTGGTTTATTTAAAAACCCGGGAGAAGCATGCAAAACATTTGAAAGAGGTCCTACAAACCCTGAGGGAGCACCATTTGTATGCTAAATTTAGCAAATGTGAGTTTTGGCTAGAAACGGTTTCTTTTCTGGGGCACGTGATTTCAAAGGAGGGAATTGTTGTGGATCCGGCCAAGGTAGAGGCGGTGACTGAGTGGAAGAGACCCGACAACCCCACTGAGATCCGGAGTTTTCTAGGGTTGGTAGGTTATTACCGGCGATTTATTAAAGATTTTTCGAAACTTGCCAGTCCCTTAACCGATTTAACAAAGAAGGGTGGACGATTCCTATGGGGTGATAAGTGTGAAACCAGCTTTCAAGAGCTGAAGCAGAGGTTAACTATAGCCCCTATCCTGGCCTTACCTAACGGTCCGGACGGTTTCACTGTTTACACTGACGCCTCCAGAAAAGGTTTGGGGTGCGTGTTGATGCAACACCAAAATGTGATAGCTTATGCTTCTAGAAAACTGAAAACCCATGAGGAAAACTATCCCATTCATGACCTCGAGCTGGCCGCAGTTGTCTTCGCTTTGAAAAAGTGGAGACACTATCTGTATGGGGTGACCTTTGAAGTCTATTCTGACCATAAGAGCCTCAAATATCTCTTTTCCCAGAAGGAGTTGAACATGAGACAGCGCCGGTGGATGGAATTTTTGGAGGATTATGATTATACCATTAACTACCATCCGGGCAAGGCTAATGTGGTAGCCGATGCCCTAAGTCGTAAGGCTCAGATTTCTGGATTGATGGTGAAAGAGTGGGAATTATTAAGAACTGTTGGAGAGTGGAATCCAAAACTGGGTCATAATAGGATAACCTTTGGGAATATACGAGTGACGTCTATGTTTCTAGATAAGATTAAGGAGGCTCAAATTAAGGATCCAACAGCTCAAAATGGGTAGAAAAGGTAAAGAAAGGAGAAACTCTCGATTTTAACTTGAGCCCTGAGGGGATTCTAAGGTTTCGGAATCGAATAGTGGTGCCTAATGATGAAAACTTGAAAAGGGTGATTTTGGAGGAAGCT
>NC_040040.1:33582178-33643307 GCF_003713205.1 Coffea eugenioides
AAGACACATATTTTCACATAGCACGTAGCACATAAGCATGCTTATCTAGATGCAAAAACCTAGGGAAAGCAATTAAACACATAGGCATAAACATGCAAATCACCAAGGCAAACAAACCCTAGCAATTACATTAGGGGGGCCCTACTACAATCTAAAGGGGGAAATGAAATAAATAATTAAAATAAATACCTAACTATTACAAATTTGGCATTCAAGTGCCTTTCAAATGATCAAAATTGAATTAAAATAAATATACAAAACTAAAGCCGATAAATAAGTAAATAAAATAATAAATATAAAACACTTTCAATAGGCATGCAATTAAACACATAAAGTCACATAGGACACGTAGGATCAAATAAAGTGAGAAATAAGGGTTAGGGTGTACCTCCCTTGAGTTGGGGCCCTCATGGAGTGAAATTACTTATTTACCCTCCAAAATAAATAAATGAGTCAAGGCATCACTTTAATCAAGAAATAATCACATAAAATGGGAATAAGCATGAAATTGAATCAATCAAAGGCACTTAAAAGAAGGCAAACAACCCATGTCTAAGAAATTAAAACGAGTAGAGACTTGCTTGTAAAAAATGAATGAAGTTCGAGGGGTCAATTTATTACATACCAGGGGTCTAAAAGGAAAGAAATTAAAATTAATGGCTTTGAGACGAAAACTACCAATCGAATGACAAAACTCACGAACATAAATGAAAAACTATCTGCCATGATTAAACAACAAAATGCCAAAATTCCAAAAGAGTCAGATTAACTATAAATCTAGAAAAAAGTTCTTAAAATCTCCAAATTCATCCTAAAATCCATGAAAAATATGTCTGCAAATAATAGGAAATCATATCAAAGAAAATTGACATGTTAGAGGGACACGGTTGATTAGTTTTACTAATTCTCTAGGCCAAAGTAGCATTATGGGAAACTTGGGGGGCTTAAGGTGTAAAATTCAGAATTATTTCATGCATGTTACGAAGCTTCATCTTCTTCATTGGGTTTTTACAACCTTTCCAGCCGCCATTTTTAAGCTTATTCAAGCAACACTCACAATTCCAAACCAAAGCCAGCAAATTTATTCCCAAAATCCCCTAAAACTTCACCTCTCACATACACATGAATTCATCCTTGTTAATAAAAAACCAAACATGATACCCGAGAACAAATGAATCTAAAAACTGCAATCTGCTGGGTTTCTCAAATGCAAAGGTTCACATGGATGTTGTGTCATAAAAGGGAGACCTAAGAGACATTACTCTAGGGAGCAAATCAAGTCAACATCTCAACCAAACAACGTTTTATGAATTTGATCATCAAAACCCAACCCCATCCTATGCATTCCCAATAATTTTTACTCCAGATTATGCATAAAAGGGACCGAAAAAGACAGTCATGAATTCCTACAATTTTTTTTGGGTTTGATGATATAAGCTACCCTTCGCACATCTAAGTAGCAAAACACAGAAACTTCATCATCCAAACGAGCAACAAATTCAATCCTAGGAATGTACTCTTCTTTGCAGAACAGAAAATGCAAGACATTGTGTGACAGCCCCACCTTCCCCTAAGGCGAACCAAAGGGGTTAGCGGACTGCCTGCCCAGCTCTCGCCAGGACTAACGGTGTAGTTAGAGCGATCTATTGCGTTCTGGAACTTACAAACGCGCGTAAACAAGTCAAAATGGCAAAATAACCCAAAATAAAAAAACAATGAAATCCGGAGTCGGCCATGAATAGTAACCGACCCGTGAGAACCCAACCAAAACCAAGCCAACGTTCACATCTTCAACTTTAGTATTTACTATCCAAAGTTGCATACAAAAGTATTCAAAAGTGGATACATGTATGGTTTGCCAAATCAAAAGAGAAACAGACCCAAAAGTACATTTAGGGTTTCAATAAATGAGCTATACAAAAGATATGTCCAACTAGCTCATTTCGGCAACAAATTATCAATTGCAGTCCAAAAGTAGTTATTTTTCTGTAAGGAAAACAAAAGGAATAGAGTGAGCTAATTGCCCAGTGAGAATACTACCCAAGCAATAAAGTTCACATAGGCATAAAGCTTTTCATTTCAATTCATCAAAAGTAAACAAAGGCACACATTAATGGTGGTGATAAAAGGATACGAGCGGCTCTCAAGAGCCCTTTTCCTCGTTTGCATTCTTGATCGAAGCTCATTGACCCTCCGTCAATGTTTAAGAGTAACCAACCGTAGACTCCACTTTACTTCCATTCCTTCCACCCAACATACCCCTATCGGGCCCGAACTCCAAACACTTGCACTGTGGTATTACTCGAGTATACCGGAATCGAGAGTCTCTCATACTACAAGATTCCATATAACATTTCCCCAAGGATCATTAATTGGCACGACGAAGCCCTCGCCGGCTCGATTCAATCAACTACCAATGGGGTTGAGCTCAAAGATAACAATTGTAGTCGTTGGATACTCGTCCAATCGACACCAAATCAAGTACTTTCATTTCATGTAACATTTCATGTAACATTCCAATAACAAGAGAAACAATAAGTGAGAGTGATAAAGTACGCTCTCACTTCAATCAATTAACATTCAACTCATCAAGTTCAAGTATCGAAGCTATATAGTAACACATAAGTGAGTAGTACACTCACCAAGCTTGCAAATGGTGTTTCATGCACTACCGTCAAAAGAACGTCGTGAACCACCGTCACGCCCTAAAACATGCAAACAAGTACAATGAGACTCGATAACGAGTCATAAACCAATGCCAACTACGACCCCAATAGGGTTCCATAAACATATACAAGCATTAGGGAAAACCAGAAAATCCGGAAATGCAACTAGTTGTAACCCTGAAAAAAAAACAGTTTTCGACCTCATTTTGCGGTAATGGCACCAAAGACACTACGATTATCGGATGAAGATGGAAGACCCACCATTTCGAAGCTAAGAGATAGGGTTACAATATTACAGAAGGTCACTCAACCCATTTTCGAGTGTAACCAGGTCAAAAATGCAAGATACTACACCAGAATCACAAAAACAGATTCACAGAATGCATTCTAGCGGAAACATCATAAATCAGGCTATCCAAGTCCAAATCCAGAAATTCCAAAACCAGCTGAAACCTAAGAAATAGGGATACATTTCATCAGAAGGCATCAACAACCAATTCGGAAGAATTCCTAACCAAAATAACCAATTACAGAAGCAATTCTCCAATTCGGGTAAAACCAGAACAGCAAGGGTAATTTCGACTTTTCTCAAGATACACTACTCCGATTGACCTGAAATTTTGTAGGAACCTCTAAAATATCATTACCTACAACTTTCATGTTTTAAGTCAAGGCCAATTAGGCCTCTAACTATGAGCTACAAAACCGGGCAGAATGAAGAACATCAAACCCTAATTTTCAAAGATTTCTTCCAAAACAGAAATTGTTTGCAATTAACCACTTTTTCCACCTCATAGAGTCCTTAAACATCATTTTCAATCATCATATATAGCCACACAATCATGTTCATATTAAAACAGAAAAATCCCCAAAAATTATAAAACTTCATCAATTCAACCACAAATCAAGAAATAATCCATAATATTGCATCTCATATTACCACTAAGCTTGATTTAAGCATCAATAAAAGGGAGGAGAGTGGTTCTTCACAACTCACCTTAGAAACAAGAGAGAGAGAGCAACAAGTCCTCTTAGCTTTCCAAATAACTCCACACAACACTTCACTATCACTCCCTTAAGTGGTTTTATGGAGCAAAATCAAGGTTGGATGGTTGAGTAAGTTGATTGAAGCAAGATTGAAGCCAAAATCTTGAAGAGTTTTCTTTCTTTTGTTGCTCAAGGAGCTCGGCCAAGATGAAGAGAAAATGGTGAATTTTTTGTTATTTTTTTGATTTATTTGGTCAATGGTAAGAAAAGGAATAGTAGTCTTACTTAAGGACCAATCCAATGGTGACACTTGTCACCTCCATTAATGCAAGTCTATCACTTTGTTTCCTCTCACACCAATCCAAATTGCAACCTCTACTTATCTCTTAACACTCGGTAAATTAATTCCAGTATCCAAAACTTAACCTAGTTGGCCGAATTTTTTCGAACTTTTCGCACTAGTGGGTCCCACGTCCGGTATACACTCTTAATTTCTCAAAACCTATTCGATACTAGAAAAATCATCTAAAAAATATATCTGCTCCTTAAAAAGATCTAGAATTTTTCCTAATCACGAAAATGCAGAAAACAAGCCATGAAAGATAATAAAACCTAGAAAATGGGAAAAATTACGGGTTCTCACACTCTCTCCCCCTTAAAAGAATTTCGCCCTCGAAATTTCTCACCTTAACTCACGAAAAGTTCAGGGTATTTCTTTCGCATCTCCTCTTCCACTGCCCAGGTAGCTTCCTCTACCCCATGGTTTCTCCATAGTATCTTCACTAACGGAATCTGCTTGTTTCTGAGCTCTTTGACTTTCCGGTCAAGCACTTGGACAGGTTTTTCTTCGTAAGCAAGCGATTCGTCCACGTCGATCTCCTCGGGTTGTAAGATATGGGATGGGTCGGGATAGTATTTCTTGAGCATCGAGACGTGGAAGACGTCGTGAATTCTCGAGAGACTTGACGGCAGCTCTAGTCCATATGCCACCGCTGTGAGAACCCGTAAATTGCATTTTCTAGGTTTTCGCATTTTTCATGACTTGTTTTCTGCACTTTCTGTATCCGGAATATTTTCTAGATAATTTTTATGAGTAAATATAGTTTTTAGATGATTTTTCTAGTATCGAATACATTTTGAGAAATTAAGAGCGTATACCGGACGTGGGACCCACTAGTGTGAGAAGTTCGGAAAAATTCGGCCAATTAGGTTAAGTTTCGGATACTGGTTGAAATTTATCGGGTGTTAAGAGATAAGTAGAGGTTGAGATGTGATTGATGTGAGAGGGACTTAAAGGATAGAGATGTTTTAAAGGAAGTGACAAGTGTCACCTTAAGAGTGGTTGTAACTTATGACAACTATTCACCTTTTTGACTTATTTGACCAATTGATTAAATATCTCAAAAATTACCACAAAAATCACCATTTCTTACCTCCATTGTGGCCGGCCACCTTGAGCAAGGAAGAAAGAAAAACTCTTCAAAGTTTGGCATCCATCCAAAGCAATCACTTAGACTTGTTTCTACTCCATAAAATCTCTTCTTTAGGTGTTAGTAAGTCGTTTGGTGAAGTGTTTTGGGAAGCTAAGGTGAAAAACAACTCTTCCTCTCTTGTTTACTAGGTGAGTGGTGATTGAACTTTCTCCTTCACTTAATGAAGCTTAATTAGTGCCTAGTGGTAGTTAAAGTGATGAATTTTGTGGTTTACTTCTTGGTTTTGGATGAATTGATGAAGTTTCAATTTATTGATGAATTTTCTGGTTTAATATGAATGTGATGTTGTGGCTATCCTTGATGATGGGAAATGATGTTTAATGACTCTAGGAGGTGGAAAAAGTGGAAGATTGCAATTAATTTCTGTTTTGGAAGAAATCTGGAAAATTAGGGTTCTTGGTTCTTCATTCTGTCCGAAATTTTTGGTCCTAGATAGAGGCCGAATTGGCCTTACCTCAAAACATAAAAGTTGTATGGAATGACATTTTAGAGGTGCCTACAAAATTTCAGGTCAATCGGAGTAGTGTAGAGTGAGAAAAGTCGAAATTACTATTGCTGTTCTGGTTTACCCGAAATTGGGATTTGCGACTGTAATTGGTTGTTTTGGCTGGAATTGCTTCCGAATTGGTTGTTGAGGCCTTCTGATGAAATTTATCCCTGTTTCTTATCTTTCAACTGGTTTTGGAATTTCTGGATTTGGACTTGTAGAGCCTGAGTTATGATGTTTCCGCTAGAATACATTTTGGTGAATCTGTTTTACGTTGTTGATGAAGTATCTTGCATTTTTTACCTGTTTGCACTCAAAACTGGGTTGAGTGACCTTCTGTGATGTTGTAGCCCTGTCTTTTAGCTTCGAAATGGTGGGTCTTTCACCCTCATCCGATAATCGTGGTGCATTTGGTGCTATTACCGTAAAGTAAAGTCAAAACCTGTTTTTTTCAGGGCCAAAGTTAATTGCATGTCCGAAATTTCTGGTTTTCTTTAATGTTTGTATATGTTTATGGAACCCTATTGGGGTCATACTTGGCATTGGTTTATGACTCGTTATCGAGTCTCCTTGTACTTGTTTGCATGTTTTAGGGCTTGCTTTCATTCCGGTCATTTCCTAGCTAACTTTTGTACTTGTACTACTTTGAGCCTCGTGAACGGCTTTTGGGAAATGAGATGACTTTTGTGTGAGATGTTGGGACTGATTTGAGGAAATAGTGAAGCCTTAATGGCTGGAAAAGTAAGAAATTTAGGGGAAGTGCTGCCCGATTTTCTAGGCCGTTTGGTTCTTTTAAGTTGGATTTGCCTTTTGGTAGAAATGAAAGGGCTTTTGGGTTGTTGAACCTAGGTCTTCATGTTATCTTTTTATTCCCAAAAATGATGTTTTGTACCCTTGCATTTGTAATTATTTGGCGAGGCATACGACTAGTAGTCGAGCCTCATGTGCATTTTGTTTACTCGATTATGGATGTGAAACCTTCAATTGGTTTATTTTGATTATTTTAGGGTTTCTTGGCGATTAAGGCCAATCTGAAGTAAAACTTTTGAAGCTGAATCGGTGAGTGTATCACTCCCCTCCATTGTTGTTTAACTTGATTTCTGCTCTGCAATCTGTTTATTTGTTCGAGACGAGGGTGTACTTTATCACACTCGTTCTCTTGTCTGTTCATATGCCAATTTACTATGCAAAATTTGAATCTGTTATCTGTGTCTGCATCTGTTCAGATTTCTATGACCTATGAGCTCAATCCTATGGCTAAGTTATTCGAGTCGGGCCGGCAAGGGCCTGGAATATTAGATAACGAACCACGGTAGTCTGTTCGGGGATTTTGGGTATTGAGACCCTTGATTCCGGGTATACTCGAGTATTACCATTTATGTTCGAATACGGTGAGCGGGCCCGGTAAAGGGGTGTTTGGTGGACGGAATTCGGTGCGAAGTGAGGTCTACGGATGCGTTGGTTCTATATACGTTGACGGAGAGTCAACCGGTTTGGATCAAGTATTGCGCTGGAAATTTGGCTCCTGAGAGCCACCTGTATCCTTCTGATTTGAATCATTAGTTACTTTACTTTACATCTGGCATGTGTATCTGATTTGTTAAATGTGAAATGCAATGATTTTCTGCTATATGTTTGGTACCTCATTGAGCGCAAGCTCACCCCTTTCTGTTCCTTTTTGTTTTCCTTACAGGAAAATAAATACTTTTGGACTGGATTTGACAAATGGTTGCCGAATTGAGCTAGTTAGACATATCTTTTGTATAGCTCATTGATTTAAACCCTAAATATACTTTTGGGAACTGTTTTTCTTTTGGATTTGGCAAACCGTACATGTATCCACTTTTGAATCACTTTGGTATGCCCTTTGGGTTGTATATGCTAACTTTTGAGATGTAAATATTTGCTTGACGTTTGGTTGGGTTTTGCCATGTCGGTTCCTATTCATGGCCGACTCCGATTTCGTTTTGTTTTATTCTGGGATTTTGACTTGTCTATGCGCGTTGTACGGTCCGGAACGTATTCGATCGCTCTAATCTGAACCGTTAGTCCTGGCGAGAGCTGGGCAGGCTGTCCACCGAACCCTTTGGTTCGCCTTAGGGTGAGGTGGGGCTGTCACAACCGCACCTATCCTCTGTAGGATCTTGTAAGGTCCGACGAACCTCAGTTGCAATTTCTTTCCTCTACCCTCCGTAACGGTGTAACCTTGAGGAAAACACGGTCTCCAACTTCGAACTCCAAGTCTTTTCTTCGATTGTCGGCGTAACTCTTTTGTCGGCTTTGAGCAGTTTGGAGTCGTTGCCGTATCAACTTGACCTTTTCTCGAGCCTCTTCCATCCAGGGAATAGTGGTTGGATCCAGTGCCTTCCTCTCGCCAACTTCGTCCCAGTAAATTGGTGATCGGCATTTTCGTCCATATAGTGCTTCGTATGGAGCCATTTGAATCGATGAATGGTAGCTATTGTGGTATGCAAACTCTACTAAGGTCATGTGTTGACCCCAGTTGCCTCCAAAATCGAGAATGCAAGTTCGTAGCATGTCCTTGAGAGTTTGAATGGTTCGTTCCGATTGTCCATCCGTCTGAGGGTGATAGGTTGTGCTCAAGTTGAGTTTCGTTCCTAGAGTCTCCTGAAACTTTTGCCAAAACCGAGATACGAAACGTGGATCTCGATCGGAGACGATGCTCACCGGAACACCGTGCAGCTTTACAATCTCATCCATGTACAGTTGGGCCAACCTGTCCATGGAATACTTCATGCTTACCGGCAAGAAATGGGCCGACTTGGTTAATCGATCGACGATCACCCAAACGGCATCGTGTCCTTGTTGCGTTCGCGGCAAACCTGAAACGAAGTCCATGGTGATGTTTTCCCACTTCCATTCAGGTATCTCAAGGGGTTGTAACAAGCCCGATGGTTTTTGATGCTCCGCTTTAACCTGTTGGCAAACAAGACATTTTGCACGTACAACGCAATTTCCTTCTTCATATTGTCCCACCAATAGGTTCCTTTCAGATCCTGATACATCTTGCTACTACCCGGATGGATTGTATACTTGGATCGATAAGCTTCCTCTAGAATCTCCGTTTTCAATGATTCATCCTTCGGTACCACTATTCAGTTTCGGTATTTTAAAATACCCTCAGGACTAAAATGGAAGTCAGTGGTTTCTCCTTTTCCCACTTTCTCTCCCCATTTCTGCACCAGTGCATCTTCCTTTTGAGCTTCTTTAATCCTTTCCAAGAAGGTGGAAGTCACTTTAATATTGCCAAAAATCACTTTATGGCTCCCAAGGCAGGGTTTCCACTCGCAAACCGACTCGAGCAAATTCCACTCTTTAATCATTAATCCTGCTACTTGCGCCTTGCGACTCAAAGCATCGGCTACTACGTTCGCCTTTCCTGGATGGTAGTTGATAGTACAATCGTAATCCTCCAGAAATTCCATCCACCGTCGCTGCCTCATGTTCAATTCCTTCTGTGAGAAGAGGTACCTCAGGCTTTTGTGATCGGAGTAAACCTCAAAGATTACCCCATATAGGTAGTGTCTCCACTTTTTAAGAGCGAAAACAACGGCAGCTAGCTCCAGATCATGGGTTGGGTAGTTCTGCTCGTGAGGTTTTAACTTTCTCGAGGCAAAAGATATCACATTTCGATTTTGCATTAACACACAACCCAAGCCTTCTCGTGACGCGTCCGTATACACGGCAAATCCGTCCCCTCCATTTGGCAAGACGAGAACTGGAGCCATGGTCAATCTCTTCTTTAACTCTTGAAAACTTGTCTCACTTCGTGCATTCCAACTAAACCTACCATGTTTCCTTGTCAAGTCGGTTAGAGGACCGGCTAGTTTGGAAAAGTCCTTGATGAAACGCCGATAATATCCAGCCAGTCCTAGAAAGCTGCGGACCTCGGTGGGATTTTCTGGCCTCTTCCAAGTAGTCACACCCTCTACTTTTGCCAGGTCAACTGAAATACCCTCTTGAGAAATTACGTTCCCCAGGAAAGCAATTTTCTCCAGCCAAAATTCGCACTTGCTGAACTTGGCGTACAGTTGATGATCTCTTAAGGTTTGTAAGACAATCCTCAAGTGCTGCTCATGCTCGCCACGTGTCTTGGAATAGACCAGGATGTCATCGATGAAGACTACTACAAATCGATCCAGGTAAGGCTTAAACACCCTATGCATTAAATCCATGAAGGCGGCAGGGGCATTGGTTAATCCAAAGGGCATAACTGCGAACTCGTAATGCCCATATCTCGAGTTGAAGGCAGTTTTCGGAATATCCTCCTTCCTGATTAATAACTGATAATACCCTTGTCGGAGGTCCAATTTTGAAAAGACCACTGCTCCTTGTAGCTGGTCGAACAACTCATCTATGTGGGGCAGTGGATACTTATTTTTCACCATAATATTATTCAGGCCCCGATAATCGATACACATCCGCAACCCACCATCTTTTTTCTTCACAAAAAGTACAGGAGCTCCCCAAGGAGACCCACTCTCTTGAATGAATCCCCACTCCAGAAGGTCCTGTAATTGTAACTTTAGCTCCTTGAGCTCAGCAGGAGCCATTCGGTATGGTGTTTCTCAGATAGGTGAGGATCCCGGTAGCAGGTCTATTTTGAATTCAATCTCTCTTTCCGGAGGTAAGGCTACTAACTCATCAGGAAACACGTCCAGAAATTCCTTCACTATGTGCACATCCTCTATCTTTACTTTATCCGAAGGGGTATTGATCAGAAAGGCCAAAAATCCTTGCGCCCCTCTACTTAGCAATTTCCTAGCCCGAATGCCCGAAATCAAAGCAGATGAGGCTAACCGACCCCTTATATCCAACCTTAAGGTCGCCTCACCAGGAATGCGAAATTCTACCACTTTTGTTTTACAATCCAGTTGGGCGTTATACTTGGCTAGCCAGTCCATACCCAAAATCACATCATACCCCTTAATGACCAGACTTATCAAATCTCCTAACAATCTTTTCTCTCCTACCCACACTTCACAATCCCTATAAACCATACTAGTAACCAAACGTTGATTCCCCGTAGGTGTACTAACTTCTAGGTCGTATGGTAAACTAGCAGGTTTATATCGATGCCACACATGAAATCAGAGTTAACAAAGGAATGAGTGGCACCAGGATCAATTAAAACTTTGGCAAAACGGTGGAAAATAGGGATCGTACCTTCTACGACCTCTGAGGAATCTGAGACCTATAGAGGTTCTAACGAATATACTCGAGCTGACACTTTAGGTTTCGCCTCATTCCCCTTATTCTGTCCCGTATTGGTCTTTGATGTGGTTTGAGTTCCCTTTCCGTCTTGCTTTAAGAGTGGGCAGGCAGCAAGCTGGTGGTCTGCGCTTCCGCAACGCAAACATTTGCCTCCCTTCTTCCAGCAATTATCTTCGGAATGATTCGGCTTTCCGCAGTACCCACAAGGCCCGCGGGACGCCAAACCTGAACCCTTTTGGAAGTTTCCGCCTTGGCCTCTCCCGGCTGGGCCACCACTAGACTGAGCCCCTCTGCCGGAACCTGACTGTCGTCCACCTCCAGCTCCGCGTCCGAACTTGGAGGGAGTACCTTTATCCCCTTGTCCAGAGCTGCTTCCAGGAAAGCCCCGCTTTTTCGCCTGGAAGTTCCATACTTGTACCCGGGCACTCTCTACCCGTTGGGCCTTCTCAACGGCCTCGCTAAAAGCATTGATTTGAGCCACTGCGAGGTCCTTCTGAATCTCTACGTTTAGGCCCTGGATAAAACGCCTAATTCGCCGTTGCTCCATCACAATCAACTCAGGGGCAAATTTGGACAGGCGAGTGAATTGTGTGACGCCCCGAAAATTAGGAGATTGTTTATAAATAAGATACTAAAGTGTATTTCTTTGGGTTTGATTTAAAACCTTATTTTGTTTTAAAAAGATTAGAAACCCTAAAATTTTAATCAAAAACCCTAGTTTACTTGTGATTAACTGGTTTCCTTCAATATCTCATCTTTTAATAGAAACTCTAAATTCAATTTATGGAATTGGAAAATCCCTCATGTTATTTTAAAAATGTCCCTTTATTTGGAAATTATTATTTTTATTAAGGCTTGCTACCCCATTTATTCCACGATAAGTGTAAATAAACCTAGAAAGTAGGTTTTCACCTTTGGTTTTAAGATCGGAGTAAAATTAGGGTTTTCGCAATTTTTCACCGGATGAATTTTCGGTACAAAGTAAGGATTAAATTTGGAGATTAAAAGTGACTTTTAAGTGAGAAATAATATGTGAGTAGTAGCAATGATATAAGGTTAGTGAATGGGAAGAAAAAAAAAACAGTAGTACGTGAGTTTTTAAGAAAAACGGCGCGAACCGATGGGTCCCGCGCACTACCGATTGAACGCACCACTTGCCTACCATTTTTCTTACCAAACAAACTTATTGACTCTTGGATAAAATATCTCCTTAATTAACATCAGATTTGACCAAGAAATTTAAGTTAGAAAATGCAAGGAAGAAAGAGAAAATTTTGTGGTTGAGATTAAACCAAGTGTTAGCCAAACTTGTGGCTAGAATTAATTCTTATCTTTCCATCTTCTTATAAGACAAACTTAGCTTCATTTCCTTCCATTTCTGCATCATTCCAGCCGACCAGGAGAGAGAGAGAAGTGAGAGCTTGAGCAACCACATTCCTTCTTGATTCACACCAACCAAGTGCTAAGCTAGAAATCTAAACCGATTGATTGCAAGTTTGGAAGCTTGGGAAGCTAAGGAACCAAGAAATTTCAAAGGAAGTGAACTATCACTCATCCAAGCCTTGTTTTTGAGGTATTCAATCTGATCATGGTCCTTGATCTTTTAAATCTTGTGTTAAGATGTTATTTAGCTTAAGTTTTGGCTTGATTTCAAGATGAGCAAGTGATTGTGATGATTATTGGATGAAATAATCAAATCAGGGTTTTGGGGATTTGCTGCCAAACTTGATGTGTGACTCACATATGTTGTAATTAAGGTTATATAAAGGGTTTTGGTAGTGATTAGAACAAGAAATTGAGGAAAGTTACATTAAAAACTGAAAATCCCAGAAATCTGGAAAATTGTTCTTCCATTCTGCCCGTTTTTGTAGCCCTATGTTAGAGGCCGAATTGGCCTTTGGTCAAAACATGAAAGTTGTTCAGAATGGTATTTTATAGGTGCCCACAAAATTTCAGCTCATTTAGAGCATCGTAGCTTGTGAAAAGACGAAAATATCCTCGCTGATCTAGGTCACTTTCCAGAATTCCGCGTGGACAGTTCAGTCCTTTTGATTGAGTTTATTCACTATGATCCGTTTAGATTTAGCCTTTCACCGAAACATGAAAGTTTTATTACCCTGTCTTAGCTTCGTAACGCCTCCAAGAACACCTTAATTGGATCTTGGTAGACTGAGATATGGTCATTTGAGTGAAATGCGGCTGATTAGCCGAATAGTTGAAACCAGGTTACATGAGTTGGGAATTTGATCAGGTTACATTGAAAATTTGACTGAGTGCTCTTCATGAAAGTTGTAGTCTTCTGAAGTATCTTTAAAATTCCTCTAAGAACACCTGAATTGGATTTTTGTACACTGAGTTATGTTCATTACAGTGTTCTGCGTTTAAACAGCCGACGAATTGGTTTCTGGTTTAGTAATTCGAGAATTTGACCAATTTACATTAGAAACTGGACTAAGTGACCTTCATGAATATTGTAGCTCTGTATCTTAGCTTCGAAACGGCATAGGTTTCATTTTAATCCGATAAGCGTAGCCTCGGATATGTTATTTCCGCATTTGTACGTCAAATCTGTTTTGAACTAAATTGAATTTCTGCACTTGTACTTAATACGATTCTTGTTATTATGATATTGTGAGCCTATGGAACGGTTCTTGACATGAATTGCTGATATGTATAATGTTGGGTTGTGTTTGAGAAAAACAATGAAGCCTAAAAGGCTGGAAAATTAGGTAAACACAAAGGGCATGCTGCCCGAATTTTTACTCGAGGACTAGAAAACTATATTAGCGACTTGAGTGAAGGTTAAGTATTTATCACTTGAACTAGTAAAGACCTTTGCTACTATGTTTCTTGAGTGTTATATGTTAAGACTTGGTCGAGCTCGTACCTTGAGGAAAAGACTTAATGGCCAATGTAAACTTGTATTTCCATGTACTTTCAACTCAAGTGTTATTTCCAAGTATTTATGCTACAAAACCTTATGATTTGAAAAGCGAGCAAGTGTTTCGCGAGTGTCTTTCAAATGAATTTTAATTGGTCGATTTTTAATGAATGGAATGTTAACGTTTCGAATTCGACTCGTGTTTCAAAGTTCTCAAACTGGAATTTTTATCGCAGATCTGGACTCCAAGCCTGGAGTGTAATTGAACGTGAATACTTGAAGCACTATATCTTTTGGTGAGTGCTTTCAAATACCGAATTGAACTTGATACTTGAACTTGATACGTGACCAATATGAGTACATGTTATATACGTGAATTGATAGGGCAAGAGTGTACTTTATCGCACTTGCCCTTACGTGACTTGTACTTGTTTATGGATTGCAATTGACTTGATATACTTGATTGTGGTGCGCGCACTTCCTGGAATTCCAGAAACCCTGCGGCAAGTTACTTGAGTCGAGCCGGCAAGGGCTTGGTCGATTGGGTAACGAACCCTGGGTCTCTTGTTTTGTCGAGTGGAGTGATATCTCCTCGGCTAAACGGTATACTCGAGTATTACCACACGTGTTTATTGAGGATTTTGGGCCCAGTAGGGGGTGAACGGTGGACGGAGAGTCGTGTAAGTGGTGTTCTACTGGATTGGTTACCTACTTGAAAGTTGACGGAGTGTCAACTGTTACTTGATCAAGCTCTGGAGATGCAATGGAAATTTGGCTCCTGAGAGCCTTCCGTATCCTTATACTTGAAAGTGATTATTGCTTATTGGATTGCTGTTCCTTTTGAAAATCGAAAAGCACTTTATATGTGCTCATTTGGAAATTTGCTACTTGAAATATTATTGTCCACTCTTATGAGTTTTGATGCCGTTAACTTGCTACATGGATATTCATACTTTTAAAATGGGCAATTTGTTATTTGAAACCTCACTGGGCTTTTAGCTCATTCCACGCTATTTGTTTTCCTTACAGGAATACGAGTGAGGCGTGAGTCGTGAACAGACTAGCGTAGTCTAGTTGCTCTTGAAATTGTTTTGACTTTTGACTTGTACTCGCGCTATTCCTCGAATGGAACATGTTGTACTTGGATTGTATACATTTTGAACTAGTTTGGTGTATTGAGGCTTTGTACCTCGATTTCTATCAATGTAAATTATAAGCTTGAATTGGGAATGTTATTTATGGTTCATGAATGTGTGTACGTGACTCGATTGAGATAGTGAGTGAGTCCTGGCGAGAGCTGGGCAGGCGGTCCGCCGAACCCTTTGGTACGCCTTAGGGGGAGGTGGGGTCGTCACAGATGGTATCAGAGCTCCTATTGAGCTCGTGCCGGGAGAAGGTTCTCGGACTGTGGGGATTGACTTGTTAAGTGTGGAACGATTGTCTATTGTTGGAGATTTTAGATATGTATGCTGGGTAGGAATCTCTAATACGGGTGATTTACTCTTGGGACCGGCCGGCTCGAGTTGTGAATTACCTTATTGTGGATTCTTGTCCCCGAATACCAAAGAGTGACACCTTTACGATAAGCTGAGATCTCACGTAATATTGAGATAAATTTGGATTGTGAAAGCAAAGGCACGGGGAATGTGAATAGTATGGACGTGAAATATATTGAAGATATTCATGGGATTTGGGATCCTTCTTATCCACGTGTTACGAGCCTTGATTAAGTGTAGTACCTGAGTGATACGTAAGATTAATGCTCTATAAGTTATGCGACTTGTTTTGATTGAATGTGTTATATTGCCTATGATTTAGAAGGGTCTAAGTCAAGAGTGCCAGCTAGAATGTACTCCCTGGATCAACAGGCTTTACCTGAACCATTGGAGATAGTAGAAGGTACGATTCGTGTTTACTATTGTTTAACCAAATATTGACTATAGTGAAACCTGAGAGCTGGAAATGAATATATAAGGAAAATACCCTACATTATTTCGAGGTGCATGTATGAATTTCGAGGACGAAATTCTTTTAAGGAGGGGAGAGTGTGACGCCCCGAAAATTAGGAGATTGTTTATAAATAAGATACTAAAGTGTATTTCTTTGGGTTTGATTTAAAACCTTATTTTGTTTTAAAAAGATTAGAAACCCTAAAATTTTAATCAAAAACCCTAGTTTACTTGTGATTAACTGGTTTCCTTCAATATCTCATCTTTTAATAGAAACTCTAAATTCAATTTATGGAATTGGAAAATCCCTCATGTTATTTTAAAAATGTCCCTTTATTTGGAAATTATTATTTTTATTAAGGCTTGCTACCCCATTTATTCCACGATAAGTGTAAATAAACCTAGAAAGTAGGTTTTCACCTTTGGTTTTAAGATCGGAGTAAAATTAGGGTTTTCGCAATTTTTCACCGGATGAATTTTCGGTACAAAGTAAGGATTAAATTTGGAGATTAAAAGTGACTTTTAAGTGAGAAATAATATGTGAGTAGTAGCAATGATATAAGGTTAGTGAATGGGAAGAAAAAAAAAACAGTAGTACGTGAGTTTTTAAGAAAAACGGCGCGAACCGATGGGTCCCGCGCACTACCGATTGAACGCACCACTTGCCTACCATTTTTCTTACCAAACAAACTTATTGACTCTTGGATAAAATATCTCCTTAATTAACATCAGATTTGACCAAGAAATTTAAGTTAGAAAATGCAAGGAAGAAAGAGAAAATTTTGTGGTTGAGATTAAACCAAGTGTTAGCCAAACTTGTGGCTAGAATTAATTCTTATCTTTCCATCTTCTTATAAGACAAACTTAGCTTCATTTCCTTCCATTTCTGCATCATTCCAGCCGACCAGGAGAGAGAGAGAAGTGAGAGCTTGAGCAACCACATTCCTTCTTGATTCACACCAACCAAGTGCTAAGCTAGAAATCTAAACCGATTGATTGCAAGTTTGGAAGCTTGGGAAGCTAAGGAACCAAGAAATTTCAAAGGAAGTGAACTATCACTCATCCAAGCCTTGTTTTTGAGGTATTCAATCTGATCATGGTCCTTGATCTTTTAAATCTTGTGTTAAGATGTTATTTAGCTTAAGTTTTGGCTTGATTTCAAGATGAGCAAGTGATTGTGATGATTATTGGATGAAATAATCAAATCAGGGTTTTGGGGATTTGCTGCCAAACTTGATGTGTGACTCACATATGTTGTAATTAAGGTTATATAAAGGGTTTTGGTAGTGATTAGAACAAGAAATTGAGGAAAGTTACATTAAAAACTGAAAATCCCAGAAATCTGGAAAATTGTTCTTCCATTCTGCCCGTTTTTGTAGCCCTATGTTAGAGGCCGAATTGGCCTTTGGTCAAAACATGAAAGTTGTTCAGAATGGTATTTTATAGGTGCCCACAAAATTTCAGCTCATTTAGAGCATCGTAGCTTGTGAAAAGACGAAAATATCCTCGCTGATCTAGGTCACTTTCCAGAATTCCGCGTGGACAGTTCAGTCCTTTTGATTGAGTTTATTCACTATGATCCGTTTAGATTTAGCCTTTCACCGAAACATGAAAGTTTTATTACCCTGTCTTAGCTTCGTAACGCCTCCAAGAACACCTTAATTGGATCTTGGTAGACTGAGATATGGTCATTTGAGTGAAATGCGGCTGATTAGCCGAATAGTTGAAACCAGGTTACATGAGTTGGGAATTTGATCAGGTTACATTGAAAATTTGACTGAGTGCTCTTCATGAAAGTTGTAGTCTTCTGAAGTATCTTTAAAATTCCTCTAAGAACACCTGAATTGGATTTTTGTACACTGAGTTATGTTCATTACAGTGTTCTGCGTTTAAACAGCCGACGAATTGGTTTCTGGTTTAGTAATTCGAGAATTTGACCAATTTACATTAGAAACTGGACTAAGTGACCTTCATGAATATTGTAGCTCTGTATCTTAGCTTCGAAACGGCATAGGTTTCATTTTAATCCGATAAGCGTAGCCTCGGATATGTTATTTCCGCATTTGTACGTCAAATCTGTTTTGAACTAAATTGAATTTCTGCACTTGTACTTAATACGATTCTTGTTATTATGATATTGTGAGCCTATGGAACGGCTCTTGACATGAATTGCTGATATGTATAATGTTGGGTTGTGTTTGAGAAAAACAATGAAGCCTAAAAGGCTGGAAAATTAGGTAAACACAAAGGGCATGCTGCCCGAATTTTTACTCGAGGACTAGAAAACTATATTAGCGACTTGAGTGAAGGTTAAGTATTTATCACTTGAACTAGTAAAGACCTTTGCTACTATGTTTCTTGAGTGTTATATGTTAAGACTTGGTCGAGCTCGTACCTTGAGGAAAAGACTTAATGGCCAATGTAAACTTGTATTTCCATGTACTTTCAACTCAAGTGTTATTTCCAAGTATTTATGCTACAAAACCTTATGATTTGAAAAGCGAGCAAGTGTTTCGCGAGTGTCTTTCAAATGAATTTTAATTGGTCGATTTTTAATGAATGGAATGTTAACGTTTCGAATTCGACTCGTGTTTCAAAGTTCTCAAACTGGAATTTTTATCGCAGATCTGGACTCCAAGCCTGGAGTGTAATTGAACGTGAATACTTGAAGCACTATATCTTTTGGTGAGTGCTTTCAAATACCGAATTGAACTTGATACTTGAACTTGATACGTGACCAATATGAGTACATGTTATATACGTGAATTGATAGGGCAAGAGTGTACTTTATCGCACTTGCCCTTACGTGACTTGTACTTGTTTATGGATTGCAATTGACTTGATATACTTGATTGTGGTGCGCGCACTTCCTGGAATTCCAGAAACCCTGCGGCAAGTTACTTGAGTCGAGCCGGCAAGGGCTTGGTCGATTGGGTAACGAACCCTGGGTCTCTTGTTTTGTCGAGTGGAGTGATATCTCCTCGGCTAAACGGTATACTCGAGTATTACCACACGTGTTTATTGAGGATTTTGGGCCCAGTAGGGGGTGAACGGTGGACGGAGAGTCGTGTAAGTGGTGTTCTACTGGATTGGTTACCTACTTGAAAGTTGACGGAGTGTCAACTGTTACTTGATCAAGCTCTGGAGATGCAATGGAAATTTGGCTCCTGAGAGCCTTCCGTATCCTTATACTTGAAAGTGATTATTGCTTATTGGATTGCTGTTCCTTTTGAAAATCGAAAAGCACTTTATATGTGCTCATTTGGAAATTTGCTACTTGAAATATTATTGTCCACTCTTATGAGTTTTGATGCCGTTAACTTGCTACATGGATATTCATACTTTTAAAATGGGCAATTTGTTATTTGAAACCTCACTGGGCTTTTAGCTCATTCCACGCTATTTGTTTTCCTTACAGGAATACGAGTGAGGCGTGAGTCGTGAACAGACTAGCGTAGTCTAGTTGCTCTTGAAATTGTTTTGACTTTTGACTTGTACTCGCGCTATTCCTCGAATGGAACATGTTGTACTTGGATTGTATACATTTTGAACTAGTTTGGTGTATTGAGGCTTTGTACCTCGATTTCTATCAATGTAAATTATAAGCTTGAATTGGGAATGTTATTTATGGTTCATGAATGTGTGTACGTGACTCGATTGAGATAGTGAGTGAGTCCTGGCGAGAGCTGGGCAGGCGGTCCGCCGAACCCTTTGGTACGCCTTAGGGGGAGGTGGGGTCGTCACAAATTGGCTCTCGTACTCCGCTACTGATTGAGCCCCTTGGCGGAGTCAGATGAACTCATCTTCCTTCCTCTCCTGAACTAGAGGAGGGAAAAATTTCGCATTAAACTCTCTCATAAAATTTACCCACGTCCTGGGCGTTTGCTCCCGCTCCCATTTTTGCCGAACGACGTTCCACCAAGAGCGGGCCGCCCCTTCCAGCAGGGGTGGAGACATCCGGATCGGGTCCCCCAATGAACTTGGGTGGAGCAAACTTTTGAAAAAGTTCGAGAGCTCTGTCTTCGCTCTCGACATGATTGCCAGGGTTTCCAGGATTAGGGTTTGGGTTCTGGCCTTGTTGTTGCACCACTTGTGCGAGCAGGTTAGTCATTTGCTGCATAGCGGCAGCGATTTGCACATTGGGGTCAGGGTTAGGTCCAGAAGAGGTTTCCCCAGTACCCCTATCCGGTGTGGGTTGTCTATTACCGCGCCCACGGCCCCGTCCACTACGTGTGCCTTCCATGAACTTTACTTGGTCTAGACAAATGTACTAAACCAATATAAGAACAATGCATGTAAGTAAAACCCAAAAACTTTTCCAAGCATATATATACATTCCAAACAAGGCAAATAACACACATAGCAACAAGCAGTCAAGTCAAGTACAAACATGGACAATCCCCAAGGGAATGACCTCATCAAAAGAAATATACACGTAGCTAATCTAGCCGTACAAAACGATTAGCTAAGGCTCTTTCCCTATCCGCCCTATGTACAGAAGCAAAACTATCCAAAACAAACCCTAGGAGTCTTGACCTAGTCCGACGACGAGCTAGTAGACCCACCCGACGGGGTGGATCCAACCCCAGCCTCGGCCCCCGCACATGAGTCCTCGTCACTCACGCCCTCGACCACGTCAGTGCAAAGATTCAGGATCGATGCAGCTCGAACCTTCACCTTGCGAGCTCGCTTAATCTCGCGCTCTTGGACTTCCCTAAGCTGAGCGCAGAGGTCATCAACCCTATCCTCTGCCTCAAGTACGTCGTCCTTCAAACCCTCAATGCGCTCGGCCTGTCGTTCATTGGCCGCCCTAAGCTGGGTCACCTCGGCCTCAAGTCTCGCATTCTCTCCGGCCAACTCCTTACGCTCCTCGGCCACGGCAAACACTAGAGCGTTAGGGTAAGCATACTTATGTCGACACTCACACCGTCGGAGACGATTAGACGGGCTCCAACGCACGACGGCCCCTCCTGACCGTATCTGGTATGGTATCACAGGGAACGCTCCACGAGGTCTCTCGCCCGGAGGACTATCACTAGGCTCACCTTGTCCGGCCATCCTACACCAAAAGAGCAATTAACCATAAATAAGCTTAAAGGCCATAAACAAAGAACCCTCAAATCGAGCATTTCTATTACTCCCAGGCTAATTCAAACCTAGGCTCTGATACCACCTGTGACAGCCCCACCTTCCCCTAAGGCGAACCAAAGGGGTTAGCGGACTGCCTGCCCAGCTCTCGCCAGGACTAACGGTGCAGTTAGAGCGATCTATTGGGTTCCGGAACTTACAAACGCACGTAAACAAGTCAAAATGGTAAAATAACCCAAAATAAAAAAAATGAAATCCGGAGTCGGCCATGAATAGTAACCGACCCGTCAGAACCCAACCAAAACCAAGCCAACGTTCACATCTTGAACTTTAGTATTTACAATCCAAAGTTGCATACAAAAGTATTCAAAAGTGGATACATGTATGGTTTGCCAAATCAAAAGAGAAACAGACCCAAAAGTACATTTAGGGTTTCAATAAATGAGCTATACAAAAGATATGTCCAACTAGCTCATTTCGGCAACCAATTATCAATTGCAGTCCAAAAGTAGTTATTTTCCTGTAAGGAAAACAAAAGGAATAGAGTGAGCTAATTGCCCAGTGAGAATACTACCCAAGCAATAAAGTTCACATAGGCATAAAGCTTTTCATTTCAATTCATCAAAAGTAAACAAAGGCACACATTAATGGTGGTGATAAAAGGATACGAACGGCTCTCAAGAGCCCTTTTCCTCGTTTGCATTCTTGATCGAAGCTCATTGACCCCCTGTCAATGTTTAAGAGTAACCAACCGTAGACTCCACTTTACTTCCATTCCTTCCACCCAACATACCCCTACCGGGCCCGAACTCCAAACACTTGCACTGTGGTATTACTCGAGTATACCGGAATCGAGAGTCTCTCATATTACAAGATTCCATATAACATTTCCCCAAGGATTATTAATTGGCACGACCAAGCCCTCGCCGGCTCGATTCAATCAACTACCAATGGGGTTGAGCTCAAAGATAACAATTGTAGTCGTTGGATACTCGTCCAATCGACACCAAATCAAGTACTTTCATTTCATGTAACATTCCAATAACAAGAGAAACAATAAGTGAGAGTGATAAAGTACGCTCTCACTTCAATCAATTAACATTCAACTCATCAAGTTCAAGTATCAAAGCTATATAGTAACACATAAGTGAGTAGTACACTCACCAAGCTTGCAAATGGTGTTTCATGCACTACCGTCAAAAGAACGTCGTGAACCACCGTCACGCCCTAAAACATGCAAACAAGTACAATGAGACTCGATAACGAGTCATAAACCAATGCCAACTACGACCCCAATAGGGTTCCATAAACATATACAAGCATTAGGGAAAACCAGAAAATCCGGAAATGCAACTAGTTGTAACCCTGAAAAAAAAACAGTTTTCGACCTCATTTTGCGGTAATGGCACCAAAGACACTACGATTATCGGATGAAGATGGAAGACCCACCATTTCGAAGCTAAGAGATAGGGTTACAATATTACAGAAGGTCACTCAACCCATTTTCGAGTGTAACCAGGTCAAAAATGCAAGATACTACACCAGAATCACAAAAACAGATTCACAGAATGCATTCTAGCGGAAACATCATAAATCAGGCTATCCAAGTCCAAATCCAGAAATTCCAAAACCAGCTGAAACCTAAGAAATAGGGATACATTTCATCAGAAGGCATCAACAACCAATTCGGAAGAATTCCTAACCAAAATAACCAATTACAGAAGCAATTCTCCAATTCGGGTAAAACCAGAACAGCAAGGGTAATTTCGACTTTTCTCAAGATACACTACTCCGATTGACCTGAAATTTTGTAGGAACCTCTAAAATATCATTACCTACAACTTTCATGTTTTAAGTCAAGGCCAATTAGGCCTCTAACTATGAGCTACAAAACCGGGCAGAATGAAGAACATCAAACCCTAATTTTCAAAGATTTCTTCCAAAACAGAAATTGTTTGCAATTAACCACTTTTTCCACCTCATAGAGTCCTTAAACATCATTTTCAATCATCATATATAGCCACACAATCATGTTCATATTAAAACAGAAAAATCCCCAAAAATTATAAAACTTCATCAATTCAACCACAAATCAAGAAATAATCCATAATATTGCATCTCATATTACCACTAAGCTTGATTTAAGCATCAATAAAAGGGAGGAGAGTGGTTCTTCACAACTCACCTTAGAAACAAGAGAGAGAGAGCAACAAGTCCTCTTAGCTTTCCAAATAACTCCACACAACACTTCACTATCACTCCCTTAAGTGGTTTTATGGAGCAAAATCAAGGTTGGATGGTTGAGTAAGTTGATTGAAGCAAGATTGAAGCCAAAATCTTGAAGAGTTTTCTTTCTTTTGTTGCTCAAGGAGCTCGGCCAAGATGAAGAGAAAATGGTGAATTTTTGGTTATTTTTTTGATTTATTTGGTCAATGGTAAGAAAAGGAATAGTAGTCTTACTTAAGGACCAATCCAATGGTGACACTTGTCACCTCCATTAATGCAAGTCTATCACTTTGTTTCCTCTCACACCAATCCAAATTGCAACCTCTACTTATCTCTTAACACCCGGTAAATTAATTCCAGTATCCAAAACTTAACCTAGTTGGCCGAATTTTTCCGAACTTTTCGTACTAGTGGGTCCCACGTCCGGTATACACTCTTAATTTCTCAAAACCTATTCGATACTAGAAAAATCATCTAAAAACTATATCTGCTCCTTAAAAAGATCTAGAATTTTTCCTAATCACGAAAATGCAGAATACAAGCCATGAAAGATAATAAAACCTAGAAAATGGGAAAAATTACGGGTTCTCACACATTGACTGACTTCAACTCTGGTAAACCAGATTTCCAGGACAAAACACGCAAGATAGGAGAGAGCAAAAGAAAAACAGTGCAAAGGAAATAGTCCGAGACAACCACAATTTCGAAAACAGATTTAAGCAAGACTCGATCTTTTTTAAAAGCTTGGACTGGATTCTTCCTAAACTAAACGACCATAGCCACGATAGTTCAGCAACAAACAAGTGCAGCCTGCTAAACCGAATCCCAAAACATGACAATAAACAAGCAACCCACCCCTTATCTAGAGGATTTACCTTCTACATGAATTGAAATGAATAAAGGGGGGCTGGAGAGTTACCTTCCTCTGCCCTAAAGACTTGAAACGGTGGTAGGGATCCCCAGGTTTGTTCACTGATGAGGCTATTTTTCAATGAAGGCGAAACGTTCCGAGAAAGTCGTGAGGATTTTGCTGGAGCGAGAGCCCAGGAAACTTCGTCGCAGCAAGGTTCTTCCGGTGAGGGTTGTCGCAGCAGGGTTCTTCGTGTGGATGGTGGTCCTCGTAGACTCTCTCCCTCGCTCAGTTCCTCTTTCCTTTTCTCTCACTCTAGCTCCACTGCCCCGAGGCTTTTTCCATTTCTTGCCCGTAGCCTCTCTTCCCAGCTCCCTCTTTTCCTTTCCTCTAGATTTTCTAGCCGTCACGCCTCTACTATTCCCTTCACCTCCCTTTCACCTCCCTTTCACTCCTCCTCAGCCGACAGATTATCTAAGCTCTCAGTCGTCAACCCATCTTTTTTCTCTCAGCTCCAACCTCTCCCTTTTTCTTTCCTTTTCCTCCCCACGAAACCCTCTGCCCTTTTCTCTCTTTTTCTCCCCAGCCCCCCAAACGAAGCTCCCTTTTTTTCTCACCAAAGCTCTCTCTTTTCCCGTTGTTTCTTTTCTCTATTCTTTGCTCAGTCGCCAGCCTCACTCTCCTGATTCTCTCTATCAAAACCTCCCGCCGCCTCTCATCAGATCCTTTCCTTTTATATCAAACAAACCCCTTAAACCCTGATCTCAAGGGTTGTCCCTAAACCTCAGCTCAACCCTCTCTTTCAAACCATTGGATTAGCTCTTGCCTAGATCATTCTTAGTTTTCTCGGATGAGAGCTAAGTGGAATGATCAAATGGGGCACAAAAATGAAAGGAAACCCGTGGAAAAAGAGCTGAAAATTTTTTGTGTCTGCGTTTTTGTAAATGAAAATCAGGGTGCGTAAGCCAGCCCCTCTTTATTTTTTAACTACTAAAAATAATTTTCTTAACAGAAATAAAAATAAGATAAGTAAAAATTAAAACCAAATCAACTAAATAAATAAAAATAAATACATAAAATAAAAATAAATTAAAATAAAATAAAAAGTTAAAATTTTGGTGTCTACAGTTTGCCCCTCTTTGTTTGAGTTTTGGAAAAACTTAAGACAAAGAAGTGGACACCAAAATGCTTACCTGTGTTATTCGGCTGCAAACTACTCGAACGACTGACGCTTTTTAAATGAGAACTGACCCCTTAACAAAAATTTTAAAATGGGACTGATCCAGACGAGGAATTTAAAACGGGACTGACCCGAACAAGGAATTTAAAACGGGACTGACTCGAACCAGAATTTTAAAACGGGACTGACCCGAATGAGGAATTTAAAACGGGACTGACCCGAACAAGAAATTTAAAACGGGACTGACCCAAACAAGAAATTTAAAACGGGACTGACCCGAAGCTTCCATGACATCGGTCAGTGGGATACAATCCAAGCCTGCCGAGGTTGGTGGCACAATATCCAAGCCCAACGGGATGAAGTGAAGTGAATTGAAGTGTTAGTGGGACTGACCCATGTCTAATGATAAGATGTAATGTACATTAGTGGAATTAACTCGTGTTTAATGGCAATGATGAATGAAGTGCTCACCAGTGGGACTAACCCATGTTTAGTGGCAGTGTAAATGACATGCTCACTAGTGGGACTAACCCATGTTTAGTGGCAGTGTAAATGAAATGCTGGTATGTATGAAGAAACTGTACAAGACTTACTTGAACAATTATCCAAAGATTTGCCCCAGTGTGATATGTTGTCATCTTCATTTGAAACTTTCCTTTCCCAATCTTATCATCCATGATGTCCATTTTTGTTCGGCAAGCTGTTTTGTCATCAAGCCCTTTTGAGACTTTCGATTTCTAACATTCCATTGAGACGAACTTCTTTGTCTAGAATCAAGATTGTCAACTGTTCGTTGTTCCATTGTGCTTTCCCAAGGATGAACAAATCCAAATACTCTTTTAGCAAATCAAGGGATTGTCACTTGCCCAAATCTAATTATTATGGGCATACACTGTGTGCAAAACTTATTTTATGACATAAAAAATGATCATGCAAAATCTATTTCGATACCATGATGCAAGATGCAGAAGAAACAAATTATAATTATGTTATCCATAAACTGACAATGTATAATGGAAAACCATTATTGAACAAATGATTGCAAAAATATTGCAAAACAACGTTGTAAAGAGAATCAAAATAAAGTGGCCTTTGGCATAAAACGTCATCCTTGGCCCTTTTGAATATCTCTGCTCCGGAGTTTCTGTGTTGGCGAAAGCACTACAAAGATGAGGGGAAATCCAAATGAACCGAGTCACCATCTGTTTCAACTCACGTCTGCTCTTGAGAAAATCCTACCTTAGTGCCCTTTCGGGTTTTCGCTAAGGGCACCCCCACCCTTTTTGTTTTGTTTTTCTTTTCTTTTTGCTCTTTTTTTTTTGACTTTTTGATTTTTGATTTTTGGATTTTTGATGATTTTTTGATTTTTTTGATCGAGAGAATCTTTTCAAAAATAATTTGCCCCAGTATAGGGCCCTTTTTTTTCTTCTTTCTTCTTTCTTCTCTATTTCCCGGCATCGGCCTTCCACATTGCTAGGTGCTTCTTCATTGATTTCAGCCATGAATACCTACACAGGGGGTTTACCAAAATACAACATGCACTTAACTTCCTTATCTTATTTTTTAAAATTGATGCACCTACTACTTATGTAAAGAGCAGCATGATTGATTCCAAAAATATCTTACTTGACTCTTTGACAAAAATCCTCAAATGTACTACAAAAATTTGCCCCAGTGTGGGCCCATTCGATTGCAAAAATTTTGTTCGGATGACTCTCCATTTATTTGAACAAAGTAAGAAACTATGTTTCCTAACATATAATGTGAAGAAAATTAAACGTCTTACTTAAAC
Organism: Coffea eugenioides; assembly: GCF_003713205.1. NCBI lineage: Eukaryota > Viridiplantae > Streptophyta > Magnoliopsida > Gentianales > Rubiaceae > Coffea > Coffea eugenioides. The sequence goes on from NC_040040.1 coordinate 33,609,013, forward strand.
TCATACAGAAAATTTCATGATAAATTTCTCAAAATAATACCAAATTACAGAAGATTTCTTCCTCACTTTAGCATCAATGCTTAGTGTGAGACCCCGTAAATCTTCTCATTTTCTAGGTTTTATTCTATTTAATTGCATGCTATTCTGCATTTTCTTTATTAGGAAAATTTTCCAGATACTTTTTATGAGTAAATATAGTTTTTAGATGATTTTTCTAGTATCGGTTAGTTTTTGAGAAATTAAGAGCGTATACCGGACGTGGGACCCGCTAGTGCGGAAAGTTCAGAAAAATTCGGCCAGTTAGGTCAAGTTTTGGATACCGGGTTTATTTTAACAAGTGTTAAGAGATAACTAGAGGTTACTAAGTGGATTAGGGCCAGAGGGACAAAAGGATAGCCATGCATTAATGGTGGTGACAAGTGTCACTTGGAGAGTAATTCTTACATTTTGACCACTATTCACCATTTTACCAAATAAACCCAAAAATTGACCAAAAAAATCTCTTCATTTCAAGTTTCTCTTGGCCGAACCTTGCTAGGGAGGAAAGGGAAAAACTCTTCAACTTTCTTCATCTCAAACCTTGCTCAATCCAACAAACCAACCGATTAAACTTGAAAGTTCTCCATAAAAATCCTTCTCTTAGTAGTTGTAAGGTGATTAGTGAAGTGGGTTGGAAGATTAAGGTGCTAAATTGCTCCCTTTCTTTGGTTGTTAAGGTGAGTAGCTAAGGGACCTCTCTTTCTTCTCAATAATGCTTAATTAGTGACTTATGTGAGATGAAGTGATGATATTAGGTGTTATTTCATGATTTTTGGTAGAAATTGGTGAAGTTTTATATTTAGTCATGATTTTTCTGTTTCCATATGATTAATATTGTGTGGCCATGGATGATGGTTGGGAATGGTTTAGAATGAAGCCTTAGGGTGTAAATTGTGGCTATTTGCGGAAAATTTTCGCTTTGAAAGGAAATTTCGGAAATTAGGGTTGCAATTGAACCCATTCTGCCCGGTACTGTTTCCCCTAGTTAGAGGCGAATTAGTCTTGGGTTAAAACATGAAAGTTGTAGGGAATGATATATTATAGATGCCTGCAAAATTTCAGGCCAATCGGAACAACGTAGCCTGTGAAAAGACTGAAATACCCCTGCTGTCCTGTTTCTGTCCGAACCTGGTAATCAACTTTGATAATTGGTTAGTTTGACCAGGAATACTACTGATTTGGTTGTTTATGTCTTCTTAAGAAATATAGCCTGATATCTTAGCTTTCGGATGGCTTTGGAATCACTTGAATTGGACTTTGGTAGCCTGAATTATGGTTATTTAACCAGAATGCGGTTCGTTAACCTGTTTATACGGTTCTGGTTTGGTACATTGAACTTTTGACCTAGTTGCACTACAAACTGGACTGAGTGGCCTTCTTAAACATTGTAGCCCTTTCTGTTAGCTTCAAAACGGTGTATATTGTACATCTATCCGATGATTGTAGTGCCGGTTGTGTCCAATACGCTTAATGACGTCAAAACTATTTTTAGGTCTTAGAGCTTAACTTTCATTTTCGGACTTTCCCTAACTTACTTTAGTACTCTTACGTTCTAATAGAGCCTTATTTTTGGTAGTATGTGGAATTGGTTTATGACTTGTAATCGAGTCTTATTGTGCTTGTTTGAACCTTTTAGGGAGTGACGGTGATTCAAGACGCTCTTTGGGCAGAAGTGCATGAAATTTCACTTGCTTGCTTGGTGAGTGTACTACTCACTTGCTTATTACACTTGAACTTGATGCCTTGAATGCTTATTTGCACCGTTGAAACTGATTAAAGTGAGGATGTACTTGATCACTCTCACCCTTTTGTCTTATATATGACTGTTTACTATGGTACTTGAATGGTACATGAAATACTGGATTTGGTGTCGTTTGGACGAGTATCCAACGGCCATTACTGTTACTACTGAGCTCAACCCCATTGGTAGTCGATTGAATCGAGCCGGCGAGGGTTTGGTCGTGAAAATTGACGAGCCATGGGGACTGTTATGTGGAATCTTGTAGTATGAGACTCTCGATTCCGGTATACTCGATTATTACCAAATTTATACTGTTTGGAGTTCAGGCCCGGTAGGGGTATGTTGGGTGGAAGGAATGGAAGTAAAGTGTAGTCTACGTTTGGTTACACTATGTACATTGACGGAGGGTCAATGAGATACGATCAAGTATGGCGAGCGAGGAAAGGGGCTCTTGAGAGCCGTCCGTATCCTTTTACCATTGTTATTGATATGTGACTTTATTTAGCTTTCTTCTTGAATGATTTGGGATTGATCGACTCCATGTATAATTGAACTTCCTTGCTTGAGTGAAAGTATCTCACTGGGCGTAAGCTCACCCCATTAAATTTTGTTTTCCTTACAGGGAACCACTTTTGGGGAATATGATGTTTTGAAGCACGCGTTGAGCTCGTTTTCATATATTTCTGCAAAGCTCCTCGATAGTTGGAAAACCCTAAATGTATTTGGATCTAATTAGCTTCCTTTTGTTCTGTAAATTATAAACGTATGTGTATAACACCGTTTGACCCTGTTCATGTATCGTATTTGGTTTGAAAATGTTTTTTCCGAGTTATGTGACATGGCACCCGCTATTCATTGGCGGTTTTGATTTTTGTGTTGTTATTTTGCCATTTTGTATAGTTTGAGTGCGCGTTTATGTTCCCGGAACGTTTTAGATCGTGTTTGATTGCACCGTTAGTCCTGGCGAGAGTTGGGCAGGCAGTCCACTAACTTCTTTGGTTCACCTTAGGGGAAGGTGGGGCTGTCACACTTAGGGTAATGGGTCACCACTTCTTGTTTGCTCGTCTTTCAGGACCAATCAAGTGATCTTATTTCTGATTTTGAGGGGGCTAAGGGAAATGAGAGGTCAGAATTTGTCTTATTCTTGTGCCCAAATTGTATGTAATCCCTTTAATATCACATCTTAGTGAAAGCAAATAGTTTGTCACCCTTATTTCTTAAGAAAATTTAGTCAACATATAAGCTTTATAAACTTGTAACATATGGGTAGAAACGACAGCTAAGCATGTGGAAACTGGTTATGGCCTTATGATCCCGAATGATTGATGGATTCCTTAGAAGCATAATCCTTATTTCGAGTCGTCATGAAAGATAAGTTAGTAATGGACTTTATGAGCTTGTAATGTGGCTTGAAAATGATAGTTAAATAAATAAGATTTTTAAGGACATTGCATTGAAGATTGCATTTCCTCCCAAAAAAATTGCCCCACTTTTGGACTCAAAGATCTCGACCTTTGTTTGATTTTTATAATCACTCAACAGGGACTTTCAGCATCGAATCTTTTTGCATTTTTCTTTTGCATTTATTTTGCTCGCTTTTTCCTTTTTCTTTTTTTCAAAAGTGCCCTTGCGGGTTTTCACATGAAGAGCATTGTCAACCTCACACCTAATCAATTCAAATATATTTAAAAATTCCTTGGCATCAGTATATGAATATCACTTGCCAATTAGAAATTTTCTTGACAGAGATATTGCAAAGAACAGAAGTCAGGACTTTTGGCTTTTGTAATGGAGTCTAGTGGGGTGCTTAGAAAAGTTAAGGCTTGAAAGCGGATTTCAAAAGTGGTTTAAATGATCTGAGATCGCATTGTTGCGCCAACCCTATTTTTAGGGTTAAATCAAAACCTGCCCCAATTTATTCTCAACTGAGGCTCTTTTCACTTTCATTTTCTTCTCTCTCTTTTCTTTTTGGCCTTCCTTCATTCTTTTGAACTTTTCAAAATTTGCCCCAGTTTATGCTTAATCGAGGTTCTCTTTTCTTTCATTTTTTCTTTTTCTTTTGTTACTTTATCACTTTTCACCTCTTGAAACTTTTCTTTCCTTTGCAACTCAAACTTGCCCCAGTGTGGGGTTTGCGATCCTCAATGGTTGCCAAAAGAAGTATTTTATTCTGAAGGCTCGTAAGGGATAACTAGGGATAGAATGTTTGATTGGAAAAGAAGAGGGCCAGACTTTTATTCCGTTCCTTACAATAACTCTGAAAGGAAACTTTCATTAATTTGAATTTTCTTACATGTATCTGAATTAATTGATTGAGGAAGGCTCCTGTTCATCCATATCTGTGAAACATAAGTGATCCGCCGGACAAAACTCTTCCTTTTTCTTTTCTCTTTCTTTTTTCAAAATTGAATCCCAGATAGAATCAAATTTTCCCAATTTGCAATTCCCTCTCTTCTTCTTGAATTTTAGCATTTTTGCCCCCTTTTTCTTCTTTTGAAAAATCCTCCAATCTCCTTCCCCAGTGTGGGGTACGATCATAAGTGCTTTTGAAAAGAACCACCCATTTTAGCTCAAAGGAGGATGCAAGGGATAAATAGTGTTTAGATTGTAGAAACGATGGCCAAAGCATCATTCTTACGCTTCGTGACAACCAAAGTAACGAATTGCTCATTGAAAATCCACTCCCTTTTGATATTTGAAAATCTTTCAATTTAGGGTAGTGATCACTAAGGCTCTTATTTGAAGCGAAATTATTCTTTTAAAGGCTCAAATGGGAGAGCAAATGTTAAAATCTATATAGATAGAGAAACGAACGCTTGAAGTATCATTCCAAATTTTTAAAATAAATAAGAATAATGTACATTTTTTCTTTCACTTAGATGTAGATTGACTCTGATTAGATACAGTGGACATTTTCAAGCAAAGATTTCACCAATTTATAATTTATCAATCAATGTGACTGATTTTATTTTGGAGTAAATAAAAGTGGACAAAATATGAATTGTACAGTGAAGGAGAAAAAGGGTATTGCATTGGGTCTTTCAAAACAGATCAATCAGTTTGAGAGGCTTCTTTTAATTCCGAGCACTCTTATTGTACAGTTTGGATCACCAATCTAGCGTATGCAAAGATTTTAGAAAACATACACTTGTGAATTTTCAGGCAAGAGGTTGAAAAATCTCAATTTGGTCTTATTTCTTAAAATTCATCATGGAATCTCCAATGAACAAAATAAAGAATGAAATGTACATGAATATATACAAGACAATAATTGTCCAAATAAAACTTTATTACTGGAAAAGTTTGAAACAAAATTTCTTGTTCAATCATAATGCAAATGAGAAGAGAAAAACTTCTAAAGAGCTCCACATATACACACTTTTGTCTCCTTTTCTTTTGGAACAAAATGTATTAACAAATCAAATAAACAAAAATTTTCTCTTTGACAAACAATTATGAAGTCTCTTAGGTGCTTTAGCTTAGCGCCTCCAGATAGATTCTTCAAATTGTAGGGTCTGTCCAAGAATCAAGTGATAATTGTAATTTTCAACATTTATTCGATAAAAATCGTTATTAGATATAGAAAAATATTTCCACCTTCTTGAAACATCCTTTATAAATGCAGGGGAGGGGGAAAAAATAAAAAGAAAAAAATACCCAGAGTTAGTAAGCAAAATTGTAAAATCGGTATGCATGTCCTATGGGGGAGCCCTTTTTATGCCAAGGGTAGGCCTAGCATGAAAATGCAATCCTCTGGGGTAGGCACTATACAATACCTGATGAATCCGACCAACTTATTAAATGAAAAATAATTTTAACAAATTTGATCAATTGGAGTGAGAAGAGACATTTGTCCTAAAAATGAGGACAAAGTCCGAATGGATTGCTTGCTTTGATCAACACATAAAATGATGTGTAAAAGAGTCTACTCTTGAAAGGATTGCAATGTCTCAACTAATTTATTTAGTGAACCTTAGACTTAATCCCTAAAGGGAATAAGCGGGTCAAATGAATAGGATGAAATTGATGATTTATTCAAAATTGACTAGATCACCCTAAAAATAGATAAACTGGTCCAATGAATTGAATGGAATTGATGATTTATTCAAAATTGATCAGATCACCCTAAAAAGGGTAAATTGGTCGAATGAAATTGATGATTTATTCAAAATTGACCGGATCATCCTAAAAAGGGGAAATTGGTCAAATGAATGAAAATGATGATTTATTCAAAATTGACCGAATTGTCCTAAAAATGAATGAATTGACCAAATGGATTGGATGAATTTGATGGATAATTTGATCAAATGAATTGAATGGAAATGATGGTTTATTGAATTGTCTACCTATTGGTAGTTTCAAAAATTCATTGCGATACATTAGTCTATGAGCCATCTAAAATCAAGATTTGGCCTCGATATATTTATCGTCTCAACAATGAGGGATCGTTTGTAAATTTCTTCAAATTAATGTCCTTTACGCAAGAGATTTTTACCAGTTTTTGATAAATGGCCAAAAAATGATTGTTAGATGTTCATATTCTAATGTGCAAAATTTGTTCTATGATCATGGAAAAAGATTGGATCCTACCTTACCTTGTGCACTACTCCTTTGGAAGGTACAAGAAACATAAACGTGCAAGTCTCATTGGATTATATATCCGAGACACAAGGTGGCTTATTCCTAACACGGGATTCGCTACGTGGCATTCCCTCTCTAGGGTTTATGCATGATGCCATTTTATCAAAGCGAATAAATATGAAATGTAACCTAAAAGGATCCCCTTTTAATCGCCGGGGTAAGCCTAAAATGAAATGTATTCATGCTGCAAATGTGAAACATTGAATTTAAACGTGTCACATTAAATAGGGTAGGCTCCTAGAGAGTACCATGCCAGGACTTATTTTCTAGGGCTTATGAATGCAATGGAGACAAAAACCCAGAAAAGTTAGTTCAATCAGATAAATACACATAACACATTGTAACAAAGCAATAAAAGGAAAAGAGGGGTTGGATCCCTCCCCTCGTGAATAGTGTCCCTAATAGGGTAAGACAGACTCTACCCTAGGTAAACTATCATGGATGCATGAGGTATTGGCTCACTAATGCATCTAGACTCGATAGGTTTCAGGTCCCCGAGCCCTCAGACTTGGAAACCAAAGGTCATCAATCCCAAGGTTCTTTGTCGGTGGCTCGAGTGATTCCCCAGACACTGCTAAGCACACATCGTGTCACGGCTACATGTCTGAGTGAATCTATCAAAAATCCTCAATCTTCGACTAAAAGTTAAAGGCTATCAACCCAAAGCTTAAAATGGAAGATTGAGTGATCCCTCGGATCATGCTATACACACATCGTGTCGCGATCACACGTCCAAGTTGTGAAAACCTCAAAAAAAACAAAATTTTATGTTACAAATAATTTAATTGTGCAAAATATTAAATTATTTGATTTTTACCAAGTTAAATTAATATTTCATGATGTAGATTATTTTATTGCCTTAATATTAATTCTTTGAATTCCGATAGCCAATTTTAAGTGTTAATAATGTTAAGTGTCAACGGGAACCCTAGAATTAAGACGAAATTGATTTTAGGTCAAAACTCTTTATAATTACACTTAGGACGTTAAAATCTCGATAATTGAATTTTTGCGAGATTAGTATACTGGTAGGCTGTCAAATTGCATGTGGGGGTAAAATTTTGGAATTAGATTACGAATGAGGACTTAAGTGGAAATTCGGACAAGATGCCAAAAGACCAAATTAGCCCTTCCTCCATCTCAAATTAAGTATGCAGTCACGGAACTTCATTGGGCAAAACTTCAAATCCAAGCACTTCCATTTTTTTTTTTTTGCCAATTCCATTCTCCACTCCAACACTCTATCTTCCATACTGCCGGCTCATTTCCACTACACCAACTCCAATTCACCACAACACTTCCATTTTCACTTCCTTCTTCTGCCATGAACCGAGAGTGAAGAGAGAGCCGAGCTCTTCATCTTCTTCTGTCCGTAAGCTAGAGAGAAAAGAGAGAGACTTGCCATTCTTCCTCCATTTCATCTGTGAGCTGGTGAAGAGGACCGAGACTCAACACTTCCTCCATTTTGTTTGTAAGCTTGAGCAAGGGAGAGAGAGAGTCGGTGAGCTGCATTTCTGTACTGTCCGAGAGAGAGAGAGAGAGAGAGAGAGCAAGAGGTAGTTTGTGCGAGCTATTTATCATCATCTCCTTCATCACTGCCGAGAGCTGTCCATTTCCTTCTTCGTCCTCAACCAGTTGTGATCAACTCCAACAACCAACACCACAACCTACAATAACCGAGCCCAGACTAGACATACCAAGTTCATTAGCAAGCCGAGAGGAGAGAAAAATTTCAACTTCTTATCGCGTGAGTTGAGCTTCAAGTTGAGGTAAATTCTGGACTTAGACCAGTTAATTATAGGTAGATGAAGTTGTTTATGAGCATGCATGTGATGGTTGTGCATTTGGATGATGAATTAAGACACAGGAAAGTTGTTTATGAGCATGCATGTGATGGTTGTGCATTTGGATGATGAATTAAGACACAGGAAAATCTGGTTATGAAGGAAGTTGGAATTGCCGAGAGATTGAGCTGGGAAATGCAGCTTTAATTTGTTAATTTGAGGTGATCTGAGCCTAGATGTGTGTTTAGCTAACTAAAAACTAGATGATTATGCTTTGCATGAGGTTAATCAGCCTTGATTAAGCAAGAAAATCGAAGTGGTACAGAATCTGTTTGCATGCAAGCCATCCGAGAAGAATTGGATAAAATTCTGGCTGGTTGATGACTTTTTGATGATGTCCGAACCTGGTTTTGGATTAAAACTGATAGTTAATTAGTTAATTAGACATGCATGTTGCTGATTGAGCCGTGGATGAAAGAAAAAAAAAATCTGAATTTCTAGAGTTGCTTGTGAGTTAAGCTGGCCGTGACTTTCCTTTATGTTTTGGGTTGGATTTTTGGTTGATTTGTTGTAAGAAGTGATTGTTTGATGCCAAGAGCTAATGATTGATGAAGCTCTTGGCCATTTGAGTAATCTTTACAAGAGTTAAATTTTTGGTAGAATTGTTTAAGTGATTTGGCCGAAATGCACTTGGAAAGTCCATGACTTGTGGTTTGGAATTGTTTTGATGTCTTGGACTTCCTTTGTTTAATTTTTGATTAGAATTGAACTTGTTGAGACCTAGGGCTAATGATTGATGAATCCCTAGTGAAATTGATATTTGAATTGTGATTTTGCTATATTGGCAAATTGGAATATAATGTGCAAGTGAATTGGAATCGTGAAGTCCGTTTTGGTCATTTGAACTCAAGTACTTTTAAACCAAGCTTTGTTGAAACATTTTGTCCTAGTATCAAGCTATAGAAATTGAGTATAGTACGATAATGCTAAAATTCGAGTGCAGGGACTTTTAAAATCTTGCCACTAGTTAATTCTTTCCTTTGCTTAAACTAGCCTTATTACTTTTAAAAAAATAATTGTACTAACTTCTAAACTCTAGATTTTTTTTCGTAAAATTGTCCCTGGCTAGTTGTTTTAGAGGAAAATTGTCAAAAACACGAGATTTTAGTAATTTTAAATAAAAGGCGTAGAAAACTTGTTCGGCAAGAAACCTTATTTGAAGTAAGTTGGTTCTGGTTTGCACCTCTAGAAAGAAAGTACCTTTAAAGAAACCATACGAAATATTTTATCACTTTTACTAGTTTTAACTCTAAGAGAATTGTTGTTTTATTTTGAGAAGATAAACTAGTTATATACCAGATAATCTTTCATACATAAACCAAGAACTTGTATAGTAAAACTTATAGTTTTAAAACTTGGTCTTTTAAGGTTTAGCGAGGACGTGGACTTCGATTCCCAACTTGACCTTTGAGCTTCACTTTTGGTGAGTGTCCTTGCTTGTTCTATGTTTATCTTGTTAAAGTGTTTTCTTGACTTGTTATGTGATAATTGGAAAGTGGTTTTCCTGATCCATCGAAGTGGGCAGTGTGTACTTTATCGCACTAGCCCTTTCGAGTGGTGACTTGCTTGAAATGTTTCCTCGAATATCTTGCTTGCACTAGTTAAGTACTGAGTGGGGGAATGTACCACACCTGAGGGTGGGAGGGCCTCTTATCCTAACTCAAGTACCAAAAAAAAAAAAAAAACCCTGAAACCCCAGCTAAGTACTGAGTGGGGGAATGTACCACACCTGAGGGTGGGAGGGCCTCTTATCCTAACTCAAGTACCAAAACCTTGCAACTGTTGACTGGAGCGTGGACTCGTCAACTAAACCACCAGGCAGGGGAATGTACCACACCTTAGGGTGGGAGGGCCTCTTATCCTGACTTGGTAACCACTTGTTGTGACGTCGTTGGGTGAATCCCTCGACTAGGCTATAAAAAGGTATACTCGAGTAATACCAAATCCTCTCGTGAGAAGAACGGGCCCAGTGGGAGTAAGTTGGTCGGAGCGTGTTAAGGAAACAGATCTACTTGGACTTTAGATAGTGAAAGTTGATGGAGGGTCAACTGCAGTTAATTTTGATCAAGTTCGTGGAGAATGGCTCCTGAGAGCCCTGTATCCTACCCTGTGTTGTTATACGCTTCCCTACTTGTTGAATTTAGTTTGGAGTTATTATTTGCTACTTGTTTTATGTGATTGCATGTTTGGGGCACCACTGAGCTTTAGCTCACCCCACGTTACTTATTTTCCTGGACAGGTTCTGGCATTCGAGAGACCTGAAGTCTGCCTTTACCTTTTTATGAATGTTGTTTTGAATCAGACAATGTATCTTTCATCTTAGGTTGCCACTTGAAGTTGGAAAAGTGCAAACCCTGAATTGTTATTTGACTTGTATGAATGTACTTGAATTTTATGATTTCACTTTGTGGTTTGTAATGTATAAATGTACCTATGATTTTAGTAATTTGGTCGTTCTAAGGATTGGCTTGTTTTGGATGACGAAATTTGTAATGGTTTAAGTTATACTCCAGAGGTGTTCAGCCAGTTTTCTGGCGTGAGTCCTGGCGAGAGCTAGGCAGGCGACCCACCAACCCTCTGGTTCGCCTTAGGGGGAAGTGGGCCGCCACACAAGTGGGTCGCCTAATCCTAATAGGGAAGAGTGACGTGACAAGCCACTAAAAGAAAAATAAATGAGGGATAAAAACATAAAGTGTATGCACGTATGCTAGTGCTCCGTTCGGAGGGGAGGGATAGAGAACCAATGCAAGGCCCTAGGGTAATATCCCCCCATCCCAATGCAATGCAAAGTGCAGGATAACATAAATAAACCATCCATCCATCAAATCACTCGTATGCAAATGGGTGAGGGAGTGAGTTGATATGCGTGAAATGCAAAAAATCTTAAAAAAGAAAAAATGTAACCCTAAACATCCAAATGCGATACATAAAAAGGGTAAAAAAGGAAAAGAATAACTAAATCAAGTGCTCGGACCCACTTAGGAAGTCCCCAGTGGAGTCACCAGCTGTCGCGCCCCATTTTTTGAGAAAAAGGAAAATAAAGTTGTTTGAAGTCATAATGCGTAGTGTGCATGAAATGTGTGAAGTGTGTGAATGCGAGAAATAAAGGGAAAGGCCATGGGACTTTTTAAATGCGACGGTTTGGCCAAAATGATAATCTAAAAAGGTTTTTAAACATAAAAGTAGGAGTCGCCACTTGGTATTGAGTTGGGGTGTACCAAGTCACCCAAAAAGTAGTTTTTGAAAAAATGAAGCAAAAACCTTTTTAGATGACTCCTAGTCTACGAAAATCAAAGAGACGAGTTCGGGGGTCACGGTTGATGAAAGGGAAGGCAAAGACAAAGTCTAAGGCACCCTTTTACCCTAGCCTAAGCTAGTTGCGTGATTTAGTGACAATTTTCCTATTTTCTACCGAAAAGATGTATTGCATTTTAAATGCGTCTAACTTGAATGCAAACCTAAATCTAATGAGTGGTTTGAAAGGGATAAAATGTCTCTTTAGAGGCTCAATTGGTCCTAATCACATGAATTTTGATAGCCAATGGTGAACCCTCAAAGAGGTTACGAATAAATGCAAATGAATGCTTGAGTAATAATGAGTGTGTGCGAAAAATGTCTTTGAGTGTAAAAACGAGTGCCAGGTGCAAGTGTGCAAAGTACAAGTGCGCAAATGGGTGTGTAAAGTGCAAGGGTGCAAATGAGTATGTAAAAGTGCACGTGTACAAATGTGAGAGAGTGTAAAGTGATAGTGTGAAGAGTGAGAATGTATAAAGTGATAGTGTGTGAAGTGAAAATGTGAAAAGTGGTAGTGTGTGAAGTGAAAAGTGAAAAGTGGTAGTGTGTGAAGTGAAAAGTGAAAAGTGGTAGTGTGTGAAGTGAAAAGTGAAAAGTGGTAGTGTGTGAAGTAAAAATGTGAAATGTGCCTTGGAAATGCATGAGCCCTAAAGGAATGCAAGCAAGACGGGTACAGGGAGACCCTAAATCGTGACTTTTGATTTGCCTTTTGGTTAGAAAGAAAACGAGCGTGCTAAGGCTATGTGTAGCCATACTCGTCCGTTTCCCTTACCAGAAGGGTGACTCCCTAACCTATACAAGCACATGACCCAGTCTAAAATGAGGATGCAATCCTAAATGTGTAAGGGAAAGGTGAGGGGAGCATGCAAAAGTGAGAAATACTAAAATGAAAATATGCATGAAGTTGCAGTGAGGCATGCAGATATGATACTAGCGAAAGGGGACGGCCCTATTGGGTCTAGCATTGGACTAGCCCTTAACTGACGTTCTCTCACAAGCATTGTGTGACAGCCCCACCTCCCCCTAGGGCGTACCCCAGGGTTCGGCGGACCGCCTGTCCAGCTCTCGCCGGGACTCACTCACTACAAACCTCAAAGAAAATGCAATATTAATCTCAAATTTTATATCAAATTCTCCAAGAATTACATATCATAAGCGAAGCGTCCACGCTTCCGCTGCGCCACTCTGATCCTTGATACCAGCTATTACACAGGAGGAATTCCAAATCTAAACCGTACAAAATATAGGCCATCCAGTCACGTGAATAAGGATTACAAGTCCTTCCTTCGCCACGAGCCCTGTGGAGGGGAATAAAATAGTTTTGGGGTGAGCTAAAAGCTCAGTGAGTAACCAGCAAAATCAGTAAGCAAATATATTTCAAGATAATGTACTTCAATGATGTCATGAATCAAGGATCAAATGTATGTTTATCGCTCTCGTGAGCCAGTGAAATCATTGCACTTAAACACCCAACGCTCAAAAAGATTATTTAACGATAAACAATAAGGGGGAGCAACGTTGGTGCTCCAGATCATGTCACGAACTCACGAAAGTGGTGGAGACGTCGGCTCCAGGTAAATAGTAGAGAAGACGTTGGTATTCAGTACAAGACTCCCCAAGAACTCATTTAAACCAAATCATTTCATGGACTCACATGCCGGCACACATGATATGCAAACGAGTAAATAATGCAAGAAACACTTCGCAAGTAACTTTGAAAACAGTTTAGGGTCACTCACCTCCACGGCTCAGGAACCATCCATCATATATCATTGCTTTGCCCAAATCCAAACCCTTCAACTCAAACTCAAAGCAATCAAATGCTTTCAAAGATCGGACAGCATATCCCCTTAATTTCCTTACTTTTCCAGCCGTCATGGCTTCATTATTTCCTCAGCCAGTCCCAAAGTCATACGAAATATAAAATCATCACAACAGCCATTCAATAGGCTCAAAGTCATTCAAATACAAGATTTAGCTAGGAAAATGACCGGAAATGAAAGTTAAGCTCTAACTCGGAAAACAATTTTTGGCATCGTTTAGCGATTTTGGTACCACTGGCACTACGGTTATCGGATGGAGGTAAAAAATGCACCGTTTCTAAGCCAAGACATAAACCTACATTTCTTATGAAGACCTCCAAAGCCAAATCAAGCATTTTCAGGGTCAAAAATGGAAAACTCCACGAAAACAGAAATCTGGGCGCGGAACAGGGTTCATGGGCAGTCAAGGGTATTTCGGTCATTTCACATGATACAGTGCTCGGATCGAGCTGAAATTTTGTAGGTAGCTATTTTACACCATTTTATACAACTTCCATGTTTTGGTAAAACTCTAATTCGGTAAGGATTAGGGTGAAAAGTCACGGTCAGATTGGGTGAAATGACAACCCTGTTCGCTGAACTCCAACCTAGGCCAGTCTGGGTATTTCCGACTTTTCACAAGTTACCGAGCTCAGATTGAGCTGAAACTTTATAGGCAACTATAAAACATCATTCTATACAACTTTTATGTTTTAACCTAAGGCTAATTCAGCCTCTAACATGCTCAACCAAATTCGGACAAAACAGGCTTCTTTGGAACCCTAATCTGGAATTTTAGTTTCAAACCAACAATTTTTCACAAACAATCATTTCCAACTCATACCAACTCCATCTTACACTATAACAAACCATTAGTCCATGACTAAACAATCATTTATATATTAAACCATAAAATCCTCAATAATTAGAAAAATTTGCTCATCTCAACCATAAGTCATGAAATAACCCCTAAAACCATCTCTTTAACTCACATAAGCCACTAATTAAACATGATTGAGAAGAAAAGAGAGGTTCCTTAGCTACTCACCTTACCAACTCAAGAAAGGAAGCAACTTAGCACCTTGGTCTTCCAAACCACTTCACAACCAACCTTAATACCACTAAACTAAGAGGTTTTATGGAGGAAATCCAAGTTTAATCGGTTAAATTGTTTGATTGGAGCAAGAAATGAAGAAGCAAGATGAAAGCTTTCCTTTCTTTTCTCCTTGTGAAGCTCAGCCAAGATGATGAAGAATGAAGGTAATTTTGGATCAATTTGGTACTTATTTGGTAAAGGTAGTAAGATGGTCAAATGTCAAAGTCCAACCTTCAATCACAAGGTGACACTTGTCACCCTTTAAGCTTGAGATTATCTTCTTGTCTCTCCAAGACCAATCCATTTAAGTAACCTCTAATTATCTCTTAACACCTAGTATATTAATCCCGGTAACAAAACATAACCTAATTGGCCGAATTTTACCAAACTTTCCGCACTAGTGGGTCCCACGTCTGATATACGCTCTTAATTTCTCAAAAAATAACCGATACTAGAAAAATCATTTAAAAACTATATTTACTAATAAAAATTATGTTTTAAAATATTCCGAATAAAGAAAATGTGAAAAAACGTGCAATTCAAAGAAAATTAAGAAAATTACGGGTCCTCACACTCATTCTTTCGGGGCGTCACACATTGGACATTGTAAGAGCTCGAGGGGGAAACCATGACTAGCATTGGACTAGCCATGGTAACGTGCATTCCATCCACATAATCAGATATAATGCTAAAAGCAAATAGACATGCAAGGCACATATTTTCACATAGCACGTAGCACATAAGCATGCTTATCTAGATGCAGAAACCAAGGGAAAGCAATTAAACACATAGGCATAAACATGCAAATCACACAAGGCAAACAAACCCTAACTATTACATTAGGGGGGCCCTACTACAATCTAAAAGGGGAAATGAAATAAATAATTAAAATAAATACCTAACTATTACAAATTTGGCATTCAAGTGCCTTTCAAATGATCAAAATTGAATTAAAATAAATATACAAAACTAAAGCCGATAAATAAGTAAATAAAATAATAAATATAAAACACTTTCAATGGGCATGCAATTAAACACATAATGTCACATAGGGCACGTAGGATCAAATAAAGTGAGAAATAAGGGTTAGTGTGTACCTCCCTTGAGTTGGGGCCCTAATGGAGTGAAATTACTTATTTACCCTCCAAAATAAATAAAAGAGTCAAGGCATCACTTTAATCAAGAAATAATCGCATGAAATGGGAATAAGCATGAAATTGAATCTGTGACAGCCCCACTTTCCCCTAAGGCGAACCAAAGGGGTTAGCGGACTGCCTGCCCAGCTCTCGCCAGGACTAACGGTGCAGTTTAGAGTGATCTATTGCGTTTCGGAACTTATAACGCGCGCAAACAAGTCAAACTGGCAAAATAACCCAAAATAAAAAAAATGAAATCCGGAGTCAGCCATGAATAGTAACCGACCCGTCAGAACCCAACCACAAATCAAGCAAACCTTCACATCTTGAAATTTAGCATTTACAAGCCAAAATGGCATATGAAAATTACTCAAAATTAATACATGTACGGTTGCCAAAATAAAAGTGAAAACGGCCCCAATGGCACATTTAGGGTTTCAATTCATAAACTATACAAAAGAGATATTCATCTAGTTCATTCGGCAACCAATTATCAAAAGTCATTCCAAAAGCAGTCAGATTCCTGTAAGGAAAACAAAAGGAACGGGGTGAGCTAATTGCCCAGTGAGAATACTATCACTCAAGCAACCAAGTACATTAAGCATCAAGCTTTTCATTCAATACATTAAAAGTAAGCAAAGACACACATCACATGTGGTGATAAAAGGATACGGGTGGCTCTCAAGAGCCCTTTTCCCTCGTTTGCATTTCTTGATCGAACTTCATTGACTCTCCGTCAATTCAAAAGTAACCAACCGTAGACTCCACTTTACTTCCATTCCTTCCACCCAACATACCCCTACCGGGCCCGAACTCCAAACACTTGCACTTTGGTATTACTCGAGTAAACCGGAATCGAGAGTCTCTCATACTACAAGATTTCATATAACATTTTCCCAAGGCACATCAATTGGCACGACCAAGCCCTCGCCGGCTCGATTCAATCAACTACCAATGGGGTTGGATACTCGTCCAAACGACACCAAGCCATGTACTTTCATTTCATGTAACATGTCGTATAACATTCCAATAACATGGTAAAGAATAAGTGAGAGTGATAAAGTACGCTCTCACTTCAATCAATTCACATTCAATTCACTTCAAGCAATTCACATTCAAAGCCATATAGTAACACACAAGTGAGTAGTACACTCACCAAGCTTGCAAATGAGGTTTCATGCACTTCCGTCAAAAGAATGTCGTGCACCAACGTCACGCCCTAAAACATGCAAACAAGTATAATGAGACTCGATAACGATTCATAAACCAATGCCAAATACGACCCCAATAGGGTTCCATAAGCATATACAAGCATTAGAGAAAACCAGAAAATCCGGAAATGGATTTAGCTTTGCCCTGAAAAAACAGTTTTTGACCTCTTTTTGCGGTAATGGTACCCAAGGCACTACGATTACCGGATGAAGGTGTAAGATACACCGTTTCGAAGCTAAAAGACAGGGCTACAACATTACAGAAGGTCACTCAACCCATTTTTGAGTGAAACCATGTCAAAAATGCAAGATACTACACCAAAACCGTAAAACAGATTCACAAAACGCATTCTAGCGGAAACATCATAAATCAGGCTATCCAAGTCCAAATCCAGAAATTACAAAACCAGATGAAAGCTAAGAAATAGGGATACATTTCATCAGAAGGCCTCAACAACCAATTCCGAAGAAATTCCAACCAAAACAATCAATTACAGGCGCAATTCTTACATTCGGATAAAACCAAGACAACAAGGGTAATTTCCACTTTTCTCATCCTACACTACTCCGATTGACCTGAAAGTTTGTAGGCACCTCTAAAATATCATTCCCTACAACTTTTATGTTTTAATCCAAGGCCAATTCGGCTTCTAACTACAAGATACAAAACCGGGCAGAATGTA
The DNA here is from genome assembly GCF_003713205.1 of Coffea eugenioides. Classification (NCBI taxonomy): domain Eukaryota; kingdom Viridiplantae; phylum Streptophyta; class Magnoliopsida; order Gentianales; family Rubiaceae; genus Coffea; species Coffea eugenioides. The sequence continues at coordinate 33,626,500 of NC_040040.1, forward strand.
CCTTAATCAAACCCTAATTTTCCAGAATTGCTTCCAAAACAGAAATTGGTTGTAATTACCCACTTTTTCCACCTCCTAGAGTCCTTATACATCATTTCCAATCATCATAGATAGCCACACAATCATGTTCATATTAAAACAGAAAAATCACCAATAAATAGAAAACTTCACCAATTCAACCAAAACTCAAGATGTAATTCATAAAGTTTCATCTCATACCACCACTAATCATAAATTAGGCATCATTAGAGGAAGGAAAGTGGTTCTTCACAACTCACCTTAGAAACAAGAGAGAGAGAGCAATAGGTCCTCTTAGCTTTCCAAATAACTCCACAAATCAACTCACTAACACTAAGTGAAGAGGTTTTATGGAGAGATTGCAAGATTAAATGGTTAGATTGTTGAACTTAAGCAAGATTGAAGCCAAAAACTTGAAGAGTTTTCTTTCTTTTGTTGCTCAAGGAGCTCGGCCAAGATGAAGAGAAAATGGTAAAGTTTTGGTTATTTTTTTTGATTTATTTGGTCAATGGTAAGACCATGAATAGTGTTCATAAAGTAAACCCACTCAAATGGTGACACTTGTCACCTCATTAATGACTTGCCTAACTTTTGTCTCTCTTATACCAATCCACTTAGCATCCTCTACTTATCTCTTAACACCCAGTAAATTAATTCCAGTATCCAAAACTTAACCTAGTTGGCCGAATTTTTCCGAACTTTTCGCACTAGTGGGTCCCACGTCCGGTATACGCTCTTAATTTCTCAAAACCTATTCGATACTAGAAAAATCATCTAAAACTATATCTGCTCCTTAAAAATATCTAGAAATTTTTCCTACTCACGAAAATGCAGAAAACAAGCCATGAAAAATAATAAAACCTAGAAAATGGAAAATTACGGGTTCTCACAGAATCAATCAAAGGCACTTAAAAGAAGGCAAACAACCCATGTCTAAGAAATTAAAACGAGTAGAGACTTGCTTGTAAAAAATGAATGAAGTTCGAGAGGTCAATTTATTACATACCAGGGGTCTAAAAGGAAAGAAATTAAAATTAATGGCTTTGAGATGAAAACTACCAATCAAATGACAAAACTCACGAACATAAATGAAAAACTATCTGCCATGATTAAACAACAAAATGCCAAAATTCCAAAAGAGTCAGATTAACTATAAATCTAGAAAAAAGTTCTTAAAATCTCCAAATTCATCCTAAAATCCATGAAAAAATATGTCTGCAAATCATAGGAAATCATATCAAAGAAAATTGACATGTTAGAGGGACACGATTAATTAGTTTTCCTAATTCTCTAGGCCAAAGTAGCATTATGGGAAACTTGGGGGGCTTAAGGTGTAAAATTCAGAATTATTTCATGCATGTTACGAAGCTTCATCTTCTTCATTGGGATTTTACAACCTTTCCAGCCGCCATTTTTAAGCTTATTCAAGCAACACTCACAATTCCAAACCAAAGCCAGCAAATTTATTCCCAAAATCCCCTAAAACTTCACCTCTCACATACACATGAATTCATTCTTGTTAATAAAAAACCAAACATGATAGCCGAGAACAAATGAATCTAAAAACTGCAATCTGCTGGGTTTCTCAAATGCAAAGGTTCACATGGATGTTGTGTCATAAAAGGGAGACCTAAGAGACATTACTCTAGGGAGCAAATCAAGTCAACATCTCAACCAAACAACGTTTTATGAATTTGATCATCAAAACCCAACCCCATCCTATGCATTCGCAATAATTTTTCCTCCAGATTATGCATAAAAGGGACCGAAAAAGACAGTCATGAATTCCTACAATTTTTTTTGGGTTTGATGATATAAGCTACCCTTCCCACATCTAAGCAGCAAAACACAGAAACTTCATCATCCAAACGAGCAACAAATTCAATCCCAGGAATGTACTCTTCTTTGCAGAACAGAAAATGCAAGACATTGACTGACTTCAACTCTGGTAAACCAGATTTCCAGGACAAAACACGCAAGACAGGAGAGAGCAAAAGAAAAATAGCGCAAAGGAAATAATCCGAGACAACCACAATTTCGAAAACAGATTTAAGCAAGACTCCATCTTTTTAAAAGCTTGGATTGGATTCTTCCTAAACTAAACGACCATAGCCACGATAGTTCAGCAACAAACAAGTGCAGCCTGCTAAACCGAATCCCAAAACATGACAATAAGCAAGCAACCCATGCCTTATCTAGAGGATTTACCTTCTACATGAATTGAAATGAATAAAGGGGAGCTGGAGAGTTACCTTCCTCTGCCCTAAAGACTTGAAACGGTGGTAGGGATCCCCAGGTTTGTTCACTGATGAGGCTAGTTTTCAATGAAGGCGAAACATTTCGAGAAAGTCGTGAGGATTTTGCTGGAGCGAGAGCCCAGGAAACTTCGTCGCAGCAAGGTTCTTGTGACGACCCCATTTTCCCCTAAGGCGAACCAGAGGGGTTAACGGACCGCCTGCCCAGCTCTCGCCAGGACTACGAACCCGAAACACGCAAATCGAAACTAATTCACGAGGAAAAAAATTTCAATAACACAAGCGATTAACCTTTATTAAACTACTCTTATCATCACAGAATTACCACGGAAGAAAATGTAACGCTCGAGCACTCGAATCGGCCAAGAAAACAAAAATGAAAATTTTGCCGCGAATGAACAGTGACGGGCCGGATATGAGGCAGTGGCCAAACCCCAAAAGGATCGAAATCCCCTGTCAATCGGGCCGACAATTCGGCCGGAAGTTGGCCGGATTGCTCTGGCCAGATTGCGTCCAGTGGCTAAACTCAAAATTTTTTTCTTTCTCCCCTGCCTATCCGGCCTTGTATCCGGCCATAAACTGGCCGGATTCTTGGCCAGATTCGTGAACAGTACCTGCGTCAAAAATCTTTTCCTTCCTTGTTCGAAACCGGTGTTCGCTCAAACACATTAAACACATAACACAGTTAATCCAAAACTTGATATAGATATATATACATGAAAAGGTTCAATTGTACAACTCAAAAGGGTACTTAAATTCACATACATCAAAGTTTTCAAGTGTTCGAGGAGCTACTCAAAACTAGCTACTTAACTAGCTCAACTCAAATTCTCAAAACTTGGGTCCAACAGTGTTCCTGTAAGGAAAACAAAACAACGCTTACGCTCGTGAGGTACCAAATGCACAATTAGATTATGCAGACTAACAAACACACATAAGAGTGCCTTTATTAAACCAACCATGTATAAAAGGATACGGTCGGCCCTCAAGGGCCGTTCTCCACTTGCCATACTTGATCGTACTCATTGACACTCCGTCAACTATTAAGGCGAAACAAAACCGTAGACTCCTCTTTACACCATTTCCTTCCACCATTCACCCCCTTACCGGGCCCGAACACCTCACAGTTACAAAAGGTAATACTCGAGTATACCATCGGGTCGAGGAGTTAACACTCCACTCGACTATCAGTGACCCAAAGGCTCGTTAACGATTCGCCCAAGCCCTCGCCGGCACGACTCGAATAACGGCCTAAGGGAAGGAGCTCAGATTTCACAATGATAATAGGGCATAGCCCTAGCAGATGTCAAACCATATACACATGAAATTTCATAGTCCAACAGTAACACTAATGCAAGTAAGTGGTCAAGAGCGATAAAGTACACCCTTGACCTATTCAAGTCATTCAAGTCACATAACAAGTACATGTAACCATTCAATGATACACTCACCAAGCAATCAAGTAATTCACACGTTCGCGTCAGGCGTAGGCCCCGGACCACCGGTACGACCTAAAAACAAGCAAGAGAACATATTTGAGACTCAATCATGAGTCAACATCTTGATAATGAATTACTAGTACAATATACAAAAGTGAAACGGGGTAACAAAGGTGCGGAATATAAACAACTCCAAGATTCTTCCATTTCTATTCAAATCCTTCTCAAATCAAGGGCACCCACATTTCTAACCAATTGGGCGGCATTTCCCCACAATTTCTTCACATTCTCAACCTAACCAACAACATCCAACTCATACAGATGCACTTACGTATCATAAACTAGTCCATACACCTTATTTGAGTCACAATAAGCTCAAGTACACATCAATTAGGGGTATGAAAGCCATATATAGAAAAGCCCCAATTCACTAAACCCTAAAAATCGGAATTCCTCACAAATGCGGAAATTTTCCGCAATCAACCACTACTAACACATATAGGCTCCAAATTATTCAATATAAAGCCATCACACCTTACAAATCATGAGAATCCATATAAAACAGAAAATTCCTCAATAAATAGAAAAATTGCCACAACCCATCCATAAGTCATGAAATAATCCACAAAATGGCATCTTTATTCACTATCACCTTCCAATTTTATCTTATCAACAACAAAGAAACAAATTCTTACTCACTTACCTTACAAAGACTAGATACAAGGTAGATGGAGGTCTCTCCCTCTAAACAAAAACCACCAAGCACTTCAATCACTCCTAGCAAGAAGGTTTTATGGAGGAATTCAGGGAATAAACGGTTAGATGTTAAGATTGAGGCAAGGAATAGAAGGAAAATTGAAGAAGTTTCTCTCCTCTTTTCTCTCTAGTTGGCCGGCCAAGAAGGTGGAAAATGAAGAGGAAATTTGGTCAATTTTTAATTTAGTAAAGGTGTAAGACAAGTCAAAATTCTAACCTCCAATGGAATTGCAACAAGTGGCCTTGCCAAGCTTATCTTAATTCCTTGTCTTGTAATGTTTAATTACACTAGCTAACCTCTAATTAATTCATAACACAAGGTCATAGAGTCTCCGTATATAAAATTTCTCCCAACTACATTTTTACGGCACTGATCGCCCTAGTGGGTCCCACAACCACTATACACACTTAAAAACACAGAAAATAACTTATATCCTAAAAATAATGCAAAATTCATATTTTCTCATAAAATCCCTCAAAATATTCATATAATAAAGAAAACACTAAAACTAAGCCTAAAAGCCTAAAATAAAATGTCTAGAAATAAGAAAATTTTCGGGTCTCACACTCTCTCCCCCTTAAAGAATTTCGTCCTCGAAATTTCTCACCCGAGTCAATAAACAGTTCTGGATATTTTGTTCTCATCTTTTCCTCCATCTCCCAGGTTGCCTCTTCGACTCCGTGGTTCTTCCACAGAATTTTTACCAGTGGAATTTGTTTATTCCTCAGCTCTTTAACTTTTCTATCAAGCACTCGCACAGGTTTCTCCTCGTAAGTAAGGGCTTCATCAATTTCGATCTCTTCCGACTGGATGATGTGAGTCGGATCAGGGTAATACTTTTTGAGCATGGATACGTGGAATACATCGTGAACCCGCGACAGGTTTGGCGGCAACTCAAGTCGGGTACGCTACTCTTCCAACTCGCTGAAGGATCGGAAAAGGTCCTATGTATCTAGGTTGGAGTTTCTTTCCTCTGCCGGCAGTAATACTCCGTAACGGGGTAATCTTAAGAAATACCCGGTCTCCAACTTCAAACTCCAGATCTTTCCTTCGGTTATCGGCGTAGCTCTTCTGGCGACTTTGGGCTGTCTGTAGTTTTTGACGGACTAACTTTATCTTTTCTTGGGCATCCTCCATCCAGGGAATGACGGTAGGGTCTAGGATCTTCTTCTCTCCCACTTCATCCCAATATATCGGTGAACGGCACTTTCGTCCATAAAGAGCTTCGTACGGTGCCATTTGGATTGACGAGTGGTAGCTGTTATTATAGGCGAATTCCACTAATGTCATGTGTTGACCCCAATTACCCCCGAAATCTAGAATGCACGTTCGTAACGTATCCTCGAGGGTCTGAATCGTCCGTTCTGACTGTCCATCCGTCTGCGGATGATAAGTGGTGCTCAAATTCAGCTTTGTTCCTAAAGTCTCCTGAAACTTTTGCCAAAATCTGGACACAAAACGTGGGTCTCGGTCGGAAACTATGCTCACGGGCACCCCATGCAATCTCACAATCTCCTCCATATATACGCGAGCTAACTTATCCATGGAATACTTATTCACAGGTAAGAAATGAGCCGACTTGGTCAATCGATCAACGATCACCCAAACGGCATCATGTCCTTTTTGGGTTCTAGGTAGTCCAGAAACAAAGTCCATGGTAATATGTTCCAATTTCCATTCGGGTATCTCCAAAGGCTGCAGTAGTCCCGAAGGTTTCTGATGTTCGGCCTTAACTTGCTGGCACACTAGACAGGTTTGTACATACTGAGCTATCTCTCTCTTCATCCTGTCCCACCAGTATAATCGTCGCAAGTCATGATACATCTTGTTACTTCCTGGATGGATTGTATATTTAGATCGATGAGCTTCCTCCAAAATCTCCATTTTCAAGTTTTCATCATTAGGCACCACTATTCGATTCCGAAACCTTAGAATCCCCTCAGGGCTCAAGTTAAAATCGGGAGTTTCTCCTTTCTTCACCTTTTCTACCCATTTTTGAGCTGTTGGATCCTTAATTTGAGGCTATCCTATTATGACCCAGTTTTGGATTCCACTCTCCAACAGTTCCTAATAATTCCCACTCTTTCACCATCAATCTAGAAATTTGAGCCTTACGACTTAGGGCATCGGCTACCACATTAGCCTTGCCCGGATGGTAGTTAATGGTATAATCATAATCCTCCAAGAATTCCATCCACCGGCGCTGTCTCATGTTCAACTCCTTCTGGGAAAAGAGGTATTTGAGGCTCTTATGGTCAGAATAGACTTCAAAGGTCACCCCATACAGATAGTGTCTCCACTTTTTCAAAGCGAAGACAACTGCGGCCAGCTCGAGGTCATGAATGGGATAGTTTTGCTCATGGGTTTTCAGTTTTCTAGAAGCATAAGCTATCACATTTTGGTGTTGCATCAACACGCACCCCAAACCTTCTCTGGAGGCGTCAGTGTAAACAGTGAAACCGTCCGGACCGTTAGGTAAGGCCAGGATAGGGGCTATAGTTAATCTCCGCTTCAGCTCTTGAAAGCTGGTTTCACACTTATCACCCCACAGGAATCGTCCACCCTTCTTTGTTAAATCGGTTAAGGGACTGGCAAGTTTCGAAAAATCTTTAATAAATTGCCGGTAATAACCTGCCAACCCTAGAAAACTTCGGATCTCAGTGGGGTTGTCGGGTCTCTTCCACTCAGTCACCGCCTCCACCTTGGCCGGATCCACAGCAATTCCCTCCTTTGAAATCACGTGCCCCAGAAAAAAAACCGTTTCTAGCCAAAACTCACATTTGCTAAATTTAGCATACAACTGGTGCTCCCTCAGGGTTTGTAGGACCTCTTTCAAATGTTGTTCATGCTCCTCCCGGGTTTTTGAATAAACCAATATGTCATCGATAAAAACAACGACAAATCGGTCGAGATAGGGTTTGAAAATCCGATGCATGAGGTCCATGAAAGCGGCAGGGACATTAGTTAGGCCAAAAGGCATCACGACAAATTCGTAATGCCCATACCGAGAATTGAAGGCAGTTTTAGGCACATCTTCCTTTCTAATCAACAGTTGGTAATACCCCTGTCGAAGGTCTAATTTTGAGAAGACCACCGCACCTTGCAATTGATCGAATAACTCATCAATGTGGGGTAGTGGGTATTTATTCTTAATGGTCACGTTGTTCAACCCTCGGTAGTCAATACACAGTCTCAAGGTCCCGTCCTTCTTTTTAACAAAGAGAACAGGTGCCCCCCAAGGAGATCCGCTCTCGTGAATAAAACCCCGCTCTAGAAGGTCTTGCAACTGTAATTTCAACTCTTTGAGTTCCGCTGGTGCCAATCGGTAAGGAGTTTTGGAACTAGGAGAAGTCCCAGGTAAAAGGTTAATTTCAAACTCAATTTCTCTTTCTGGAGGTAGATTTACTAACTCGTCAGGAAAAACATCTAGGTAATCACTCACCACTGGTACATCTTCTATCTTTAGTTTGTCGGCAGGAGTATTAATAAGAAAAGCTAGGAACCCTTGCGCCCCTCTACTCAATAATTTCCTAGCTCGAATACCCGAAATCATAGCAGATGAGGCTAGACTACCCCTTATATCTAACCTCAAAGTTGCCTCCCCAGGAATACGAAATTCTACTATTTTTCTCTTACAATCTAATTGGGCATCATATCGAGCCAACCAATCCATGCCCAGAATTACGTCGTATCCATTTATGGCCAAACTTATCAGATTCCCTAATAAGTTCCTCTCACCTACCCAGATCTCACAATTTGTATACATTTTGCTAGAAATCAAGCATTGGTCCCCCGTAGGAGTACTAACTTCCAGCTCCAAGAGAAGAGTGACAGGGTTTATATCAATTCCACACATAAACTCGGGGTTAACAAAGGAATGGGTGGCTCCAGGGTCTATCAAAATTCTAGCTAGGCGGTGGAAGACAGGAATCGTACCTTCCACTACCTCGGTCGAGTCAGGAACTGGACGTTATTCGATGGAGTACACACGAGCGGGCACCTTCGGTTTAGCTCCTTCTACCCGTGACTGACTTGAGGTAGCTTTAGAGGACTGCGTAATTCCTTTCACTTCTCGTGACTGGACCGGACAACTGGCAAGCCGGTGTTCCGCACTCCCGCAGCGTAAACACTTATTCTGCTTCCTCCAACAGTCATCCTCCGTGTGGTTGGGTTTCCCACAAAAGTTACACGGCCCACGAGAAACTGTAGCTGAACTCCCTTGTGAGGCGCTCTTTTGCTGGCCTCGTCCTGATTGACCTCCTCGAGAGGGACCCCCTCTAGCCGTACCCGAAAACCGTCCCCCTCCGGCTCCCCGTCCAAATTTAGGAGGGGCACCTTTATCCCCTTGAGTTGAGCTACTCCCAGCAGCTCCACGCTTTCTATTTTGGAAATTCCTTACTTGAAGCCTTGCATTCTCGGATCGTAATGCTTTCTCAACAGCATCACTGAAAGTGGTAATTTGGGCTACGGCCAAATCCTTTTGAATTTCTACATTAAGCCCTTGAAGGATGCGTCTCGCCCTCCTTTGTTCAGTCAGAATAAGTTCAGGGGCAAACTTGGACAAGCGTGTGAATTGGCTCTCATATTCGGCCACCGATTGCGTGCCTTGGCGTAGACGAATAAATTCGTCTTCCTTTTTCTCCTGAACCAATGGCGGAAAATACTTGGCATTAAATTCCCTGACAAAGTTCGCCCATGTCCTTGGCGTCTGTTCTCGCTCCCATTTTGTCCGGATAATGTTCCACCAAGAGCGAGCGGCCCCTTCGAGTTGGAAAACTGCAAAGGTCACTTGCCTCTCGTCGGAATAACGTAGGGCGGCAAAAATGTCTATCATCTTTTCCAGCCACTGCTCGGCTACGTCCGAGTCGGGCCCTCCAAGAAACTTAGGTGGAGAAAATTTTTGGAATCGTTCGAGAGCTCGATCCTCACTCTCGACATGATGTCCAGGGTTTCCAGGGTTGCCGACTGGTGGATTAGGGTTGGGGCCCTGATGTTGTACCACCTGGGCCAGGAGATCGGTCATCCGCTGGATAGCAGCGGCTACTTGAATGTTGGGATCGATTTGGTGTTCAGGATTTGGTTCAGGTATTGAAGTTCCCGTATCCCGTTCAGTCGTAGGCTGTCTACCCCCACGTCCCCGGCCTCGGCCACTACGCGTGCCTTCCATCGATCTAGATCAATCGAAGGTCAAAATATAGAAATAACTGTAAATATAGCATCAACAGTAAAGGGTACACACCCCTTATTACATAACAATAAACATAATCACGTAACCACACATTAACTTCATAAGGCATTTAAGCACATAACACATATTCATAGTATTCACAACAAGATCAAGTATTTATACCAAAACAGTCAGTCAAGTACAACCAGGGAAAGCCGCTTACGGAAAAGGGCAACAACAAAAGTAATATCTACAAGCTAGTCTAACGTACAAAACGGCTAGCTAAGCTAAGGTTCATTTCCGGCCTACCATTCCGTATCCCTTATATACAAGAGTCAAAATCATCCAAAATGGCTTAAGAGCCAAGCCCTAGCCTACAGTGGGACTAGAGGACCCACCCGCCTGGGCGGGTTCACCTCCAACCCCGCCTCCAAAGCAAGAGCCCTCATCGCTCTCGTCTCCTAACAAGTCATCACATAGGTTCAAAATCGATCCCGCTCTCTCCCTCAGTTGCCTCGCCCTCTTGACCATACGTTCGCGTGCCTCTCCAAGCTGCGTACACAAGTCATCCACCCTATCTTGACCCTCAACCAGGTCATATTCCAATTCCCTAATTCGCTCGGCTTGCCTCTTGTTGGCCTCCCTTAGTTGGTTCGTTTCGGCTTCTAGCCTCGCATTATCCTTGGCCAATTCCTTTCTTTCCTTGACCACGGCCAATACGACAGTATTGGGGTAGGCAAACTTGTGACGGCACTCGCAACGCCGAAGGCGACTAGCCGGACTCCAGCGTACCGTAGCCCCTCTCGGCCGGATTTGGTACTTGATCATAGGAAGTACTCCACGGCCCCGCACCACAGTCGACCTCTCATCAGATCCACTATGCGCATCCATCCTATACCAAAACATAGTCAAACTTAAACATCCTAAGAAGGATAAACAAAAACAAGTCCCAAATCAAGAATTTGCTAACACGCCCAGGTTAATCTAAACCTAGGCTCTGATACCACTTGTGACTACCCCATTTTCCCCTAAGGCGAACCAGAGGGGTTAACGGACCACCTGTCCAGCTCTCGCCAGAACTACGAACCTGAAACACGCAAATCGAAACTAATTCACGAGGAAAAAAATTTCAATAACACAAGCGATTAACCTTTATTAAACTACTCTTATCATCACAGAATTACCATGGAAGAAAATGTAACGCTCGAGCACTCGAATCGGCCAAGAAAACAAAAATGAAAATTTTGCCGCGGATGAACAGTGACGGGCCACGTCACTATCCGGCCAGAATCTGGCCGGATTCTTGGCCGGATATGAGGCAGTGGCCAAACCCAAAAGGATCGAAATCCCCTGTCAATCCGGCCGACAATCCGGCCGGAAGTTGGCTGGATTGCTCTGGCCGGATTGCGTCCAGTGGCTAAACTCAAAATTTTTTTCTTTCTCCCCTGCCTATCCGGCCTTGTATCCGGCCATAAACTGGCCGGATTCGTGAACAGTACCTGCGTCAAAAATCTTTTCCTTCCTTGTTTGAAACCGGTGTTCGCTCAAACACATTAAACACATAACACAGTTAATCCAAAACTTGATATGGATATATATACATGAAAAGGTTCAATTGTACAACTCAAAAGGGTACTTAAATTCACATACATCAAAGTTTCCAAGTGTTCGAGGAGCTACTCAAAACTGGCTACTTAACTAGCTCAACTCAAATTCTCAAAACTTGGGTCCAACAGTGTTCCTGTAAGGAAAACAAAACAACGGGGGGGGGGGGGAGCTTACGCTCGTGAGGTACCAATTCGGTAGGTACCAAATGCACAAATAGATTATGCAGACTAACAAACACACATAAGAGTGCCTTTATTAAACCAACCATGTATAAAAGGATACGGTCGGCCCTCAAGGGCCGTTCTCCACTTGCCATACTTGATCGTACTCATTGACACTCCGTCAACTATTAAGGCGAAACAAAACCGTAGACTCCTCTTTACACCATTTCCTTCCACCATTCACCCCCTTACCGGGCCCGAACACCTCACAGTTACAAAAGGTAATACTCGAGTATACCATCGGGTCGAGGAGTTAACACTCCACTCGACTATCAGTGACCCAAAGGCTCGTTAACGATTCGCCCAAGCCCTCGCCGGCACGACTCGAATAACGGCCTAAGGGAAGGAGCTCAGATTTCACAATGATAATAGGGCATAGCCCTAGCAGATGTCAAACCATATACACATGAAATTTCATAGTCCAACAGTAACACTAATGCAAGTAAGTGGTCAAGAGCGATAAAGTACACCCTTGACCTATTCAAGTCATTCAAGTCACATAACAAGTACATGTAACCATTCAATGATACACTCACCAAGCAATCAAGTAATTCACACGTTCGCGTCAGGCGTAGGCCCCGGACCACCGGTACGACCTAAAAACAAGCAAGAGAACATATTTGAGACTCAATCATGAGTCAACATCTTGATAATGAATTACTAGTACAATATACAAAAGTGAAACGGGGTAACAAAGGTGCGGAATATAAACAACTCCAAGATTCTTCCATTTCTATTCAAATCCTTCTCAAATCAAGGGCACCCACATTTCTAACCAATTGGGCGGCATTTCCCCACAATTTCTTCACATTCTCAACCTAACCAACAACATCCAACTCATACAGATGCACTTACGTATCATAAACTAGTCCATACACCTTATTTGAGTCACAATAAGCTCAAGTACACATCAATTAGGGGTATGAAAGCCATATATAGAAAAGCCCCAATTCACTAAACCCTAAAAATCGGAATTCCTCACAAATGCGGAAATTTTCCGCAATCAACCACTACTAACACATATAGGCTCCAAATTATTCAATATAAAGCCATCACACCTTACAAATCATGAGAATCCATATAAAACAGAAAATTCCTCAATAAATAGAAAAATTGCCACAACCCATCCATAAGTCATGAAATAATCCACAAAATGGCATCTTTATTCACTATCACCTTCCAATTTTATCTTATCAACAACAAAGAAACAAATTCTTACTCACTTACCTTACAAAGACTAGATACAAGGTAGATGGAGGTCTCTCCCTCTAAACAAAAACCACCAAGCACTTCAATCACTCCTAGCAAGAAGGTTTTATGGAGGAATTCAGGGAATAAACGGTTAGATGTTAAGATTGAGGCAAGGAATAGAAGGAAAATTGAAGAAGTTTCTCTCCTCTTTTCTCTCTAGTTGGCCGGCCAAGAAGGTGGAAAATGAAGAGGAAATTTGGTCAATTTTTAATTTAGTAAAGGTGTAAGACAAGTCAAAATTCTAACCTCCAATGGAATTGCAACAAGTGGCCTTGCCAAGCTTATCTTAATTCCTTGTCTTGTAATGTTTAATTACACTAGCTAACCTCTAATTAATTCATAACACAAGGTCATAGAGTCTCCGTATATAAAATTTCTCCCAACTACATTTTTACGGCACTGATCGCCCTAGTGGGTCCCACAACCACTATACACACTTAAAAACACAGAAAATAACTTATATCCTAAAAATAATGCAAAATTCATATTTTCTCATAAAATCCCTCAAAATATTCATATAATAAAGAAAACACTAAAACTAAGCCTAAAAGCCTAAAATAAAATGTCTAGAAATAAGAAAATTTTCGGGTCTCACAGTTCTTCCGGTGATGGTTGTCGCAGCAGGGTTCTTCGTGTGGATGGTGGTCGTTGTAGACTCTCTCCCTCGCTCAGTTCCTCTTTCCTTTTCTCTCACTCTAGCTCCACTGCCCTGAGGCTTTTTCCGTTTCTTGCCTGTTCCTCTCTTCCCAGCTCCCTCTTTTCCTTTCCTCTAGATTTTCCAGCCGTCTACTATTCCCTTCACCTCCCTTTCACTCTTCCTCAGCCGACAGATTATCGAAGCTCTCAGCCATCAACCCATCTTTTTTCTCTCAGCTCCAACCTCTCCCTTTTTCTTTCCTTTTCCTCCCCACGAAACCCTCTGCCCTTTTCTCTCTTTTTCTCCCCAGCCCCCCAAACGAAGCTCCCCCTTTTTCTCACCAAAGCTCTCTCTTTTCCCGTTGTTTCTTTTCTCTGTTCTTTGCTCAATCGCCAGCCTCACTCTCCTGATTCTCTCTATCAAAACCTCCCGCCGCCTCTCATCAGATCCTTTCCTTTTATATCAAACAAACCCATAAACCCTGATCTCAAGAGTTGTCCCTAAACCTCAGCTCAACCCTCTTTTTCAAACCATTGGATTAGCTCTTGCCTAGATCATTCTTAGTTTTCTCGGATGAGAGCCAAGTGGAATGATCAAACGGGGCACAAAAATGAAAGAAAACCCGTGGAAAAAGAGCTAAAATTTTTTTTTGTGTCTGCGTTTTTGCATATGAAAATAAGGAGAGATTTAGATCGTATGCATCTCAGGGTGCGTAAGCCTGCCCCCCTTTTTTTAACTACTAAAAATAATTTTCTTAACAGAAATAAAAATAAGTTAAGCAAAAATTAAAACCAAATCAACTAAATAAATAAAAATAAATAAATAAAATAAAAAGGTAAAATTTTGGTGTCTACACTTCCCCAAGGCTCGATCAAATACTTCCCTGCGATGATACTCCGTCAACCGGGTGGGTATTAAGTCCGTAGAGCTTCACTTACTCTTCCCCGTTCACCGTTACACCCCCTACTCCGGGCCTGCACTTCTTTCATATAAGGCGATATTATTCGAGTATGCCAAGCGAGATCTCTCAAATAGATCAAACGTATAAAATTTTTCTCATGGCTCACCAAACTTCACGACCAAGCCCATGCCGGCTCGAGTCGCAAGGTCGGCCGATGAGTTTGGGCGTCCCCCACTATTATAAATATAAGTCGAGGAGATTCACTCCAATCGACATTGATTCAAACATAGTATAATCCACTATTGTAACACTTCACTTTATTCACTTAGCAATTCACTTCATACAATTCAAATATAATTCACTTAAAAGAGAACGAGTGTGATAAAGTACACACTCGACTTGGCACTTTCAAAATACTCAATTAATTACAACAATTAAGCACGTAGCAATACTTCATTCACTTGACACTCACCAAGTCAAAAGTGGGTAGGTGCTCAAACAAGCTTTTAGGCGTCCGCTTCGAGATTCTCTTGAAGATCCCCTTGAGCGCCTGAGCAAATAATAATTAACTATCACTCACTATTACTTACAAACCCCTTTCTAACAAGGAAGAATGTACACTTGCAATACTAAAACAATGTCATGAAAGAGAACCTTAATCACTCAAAAATTGAGGTTCAAAAGTGGGGATTTAAAGTCCCAAGAGAAACTAGTCTCTACTGTGACGCCCCGAAAGAATGAGAGTGAGAACCCGAAAATTTTCTAATTTTCTAGGGTTTATTTTATTTAATCGCCCGCCTTTTCTACATTTTCTTTATGAGAAAAATTCCCCAGATAAAGTTTATGAGCAAAGATAGTTTTAAAATGATTTTTCTAGTATCGGTTAGTTTTTGAGAAATTAAAAGCGTATTTTGAACGTGGGACCCGCAAGTGCGGTAAATGCATTATATTTTTGACAACTTGTTGGAATTTTTTATTAAGTGATATTATTTTACAAAGTGTTAAGATATTTGTATTGGAGAGACAAAAAGATAAGTTTCAAACCAAAAGATGACATGTGTCACCTTCTTATTCAAAGTTGGACTTTGACTAATTTGCATCACCTTTACTAAACCTCAAAAATTGACCAATTTCTCTCCATTTTAAGCTTGTCTTGGCCGAACCTCTTGGAGCAAAAATACAAGAAGAAAGCCTTCAACTCCAACTCCATTTCTTGCTCAATCTTGTGAATCAACCGTTAAACTTTCAAATTCCTCCACAAAAGTCACTTGTTTAGGAAGATTGAAGGTAGTGGTGGAGTGATTACAGAAGGCAAAGGACTAAGCCATCAACTTTCTTGATATTTCAAGGTTCATGTCTAGCAATCCTTTCTTTGTTCTTGATTATGCTAAATTAGTGACTTGTGATGGCTAAAGAGATGGTTTGATGGATTATATCTTGAGTTGTCGTTGACTTGATGAAGTTTTATAATTTTTGGGGATTTTTCTGTTTTAATATGAACATGGTTGTGTGGTTATATATGATAATTGGAAATGATGTTTAAGGACTCTATGAGGTGGAAAAAGTGGTCAATTGCAATCAATTTCTGTTTTGGAAGAAATTTCAGAAAATTAGGTTTTGTGAAGGAACATTCTGCCCGATTTTTTAGCTCCCAGTTAGAGGCCGAATTGGCCTTCGATTAAAACATGAAAGTTGTCGGGAATGACATTTTAGAGGTGCCTACAAAATTTTAGGTCAATCGGAGTAGTGTAGAATGAGAAAAGTCGAAATTACTATTGCTGTTCTGGTTTTACCCGAATGTAAGAATTGCGCCTGTAATTGGTTGTTTTGGCTGGAATTGCTTCCGAATTGGTTGTTGAGATCTTCTGATGAAATTTATCCCTGTTTCTTAGCTTTCATATGGTTTTGGAATTTATGGATTTGGACTTGGATAGCCTGTTTTATGATGTTTCCGCTAGAATGCGTTCTGTGAATCTGTTTTTGTGATTCTGGTATAGTATCTTGCATTTTTGACCTGGTTACACTCGGAACTGGGTTGAGTGACCTTCTTAAATATTGTATCCCTGTCTCTTAGCTTCGAAACGGTGGGTCTTTTACCTTCATCCGACAATCGTAGCGCCTTTGGTACCATTACCGCAAAATGACGTCAAAACTGTTTTTCTGGTTTTGAGCTTAACTTTCATTTCCGGACTTTTCCCTAGCTTGACTTGTACTAGTACTACTTGGAGCTTGCTTAATGGCTATTGGATGAACTTGTTGTTGTGTGTGTACCTTTGGATTGGAATGAGGAAATAATGAAGCCATGATGGCTGGAAAAGTTAGCAAATTCAGGGGAAGTGCTGTCTGAACTTTGAAGGGATTTGTTTGCATTGAGTTTGTGATCTAAGACTTGGATTTGAGCAAGGCAATGTTATATGCTGGATGATTTCTGAGCCGTGGAGGTGAGTGACCCTAAACTATTTCCAAAGTACTTGTGAAATGTTTCTTGCATTATGTACTCGATTGCATATCATGCGTGTTTGCATGTGAGTTCATGACATGATTTGGCTTCAAT
>NC_040040.1:33651238-33747245 GCF_003713205.1 Coffea eugenioides
TGGCCGGCTGTTTGAAGCTCAAGAGAGAGAGAGAGTGATCAGATTTTAGCTTCCAAGAGAAGACATTAACTTGTGGCCTCAAGTCACCCATTAGTCAACTCACATTAGGTGCGTTTGGCGCGATTAGGGCTCGATTTTCTCGCGCGTTTGGTTCACTAGTGCACTAAACCTCCAATGTATTTATATTCATGTAGATAATATTCACTCTTAATTGTCCCGAAATAAAGGTCTAAAGTCCCTCAAATAAAGTCGCGCGTGTGAAAACGCGTACCGTCAATTTTTTACGCTATAACGCGAAACCTCCGGGAAATTCTTATAACGATAGTACTAATAACTATCACTTGAGTATTTAAACATTAAAATACCGAATTTAGGTCCATTGTACATGTCTCCAATATTCCAATATTCCAAACTTATTGTACTCTCAAGCGGATAAAATCTCCAAGCACTATTCACTGTTTTTACTAAACGCGCTCCAGGAAATTAATTCGTGAAATGAGTTACTTTAAAAATATAACGAAGTTATATTACCATGTATTTAGGTCTAATAAGACTAGAAAATATTCCTCGAGGCAAATATCCAATTAAATAATTTATTAAGCCACAAATTAGGCTAAAAAAAATAATAGTTTTTACGAGTCCTCACAACCTCCCCTCCTTAAAAGAATTTCGTCCTCGAAATTCATACCTTCTGTAATCTCAGACAACTCTGAACCATGTGGTGTGTTCATGTTATGCTTTCTTTCTGATGCCATTGGTCGGTTTCTCCTTCCATTGACTTGTCGAGGGACAATTCCATTTCCTTGTGGAGCAGTAGTTTCTCGTGGATACCTCCTTGGACAGTCATGAACTTTATGGTTGGTACTCCCACACCCCATACACTTTCGTCCCTTTAGCCAACAGTTTTCTTCAATGTGATTCGTCCTTCCACAATATCCACAAGTCGGACGAGGTGTTGTGACCTGAATGGCTTGCGAGGTTTTCTTTGATCGTGTCTGTTCTACTGAAGTCCCTCGCGACATAGTTCCTTTTGGTTCCTTTATCATGAGTGGTGCAGGAAATAACAGTCCTACTCCATCCACTTCTTTTCTAACTTTGGGTGGTGGTCCATTTCCTCCTAGTGTACTATCAGATGCATCTCTTTTCCTTGCTTGGAGAGCTCTCAGTTGAGGTTTTGTGCTTTCTACCCTTTGCGCTTTTTCGAGAGCGTCACTAAATGTTTCAACCTGTGCTGCAGCAAGGGCATCTTGGATTTCCAAATCTAATCCTTGGATAAACCTTCTTATTCTCTTCCGTTCAGTAGCCACCAATTCTGGGGCATATGTAGATAACTTTGTAAAGCGTGTTTCATACTCAGCTACGCTCAAAGTTCCTTGACGAAGCTTTATAAAATCATCTTCTCTCTTTTCTTGGACAAGTGGAGGAAGAAATTTCTCATTAAATTCACGTACAAAGTTTATCCAAGTCCTTAGGGTTTGATCTCTTTCCCACTTGTTTCTTATAACATTCCACCAGGCTCGGGCTGCTCCTTCAAGTTGAAATACAGCAAAGGTGACTTGTCTCTCCTCTGTGTAATCCAAGGCATCGAATATATTTCTTATATTCTCTAACCAATTCTCAGCCACCTCTGGATCAGGTCCTCCAGCAAACTTGGGCGGGGAAAATTTTTGAAACCGCTCTAAAGCTCGATCCTCCCCTATCTCTTGGTTTCCACGTTGGTTTCCTTGTCCAACACCTTGACCTTGTTGAGCTACCAAGAGCTCCAGGATATCCGTCATGCGAGTTAAAACTTGTCCCATTTGGTCATTTCCTCTCCCAACACTTGACTCAACGTTTTGATCAATACCGGACCCATTAGCTACTCTTTCATTTCGGGGTTGTCTAGGTTGACGTCCCTTTCGTTGTCCTCTAGTTTCCATGTTCACAACTAATCTATACGCACATGCATAACCCTCACACTTAGTTAAAATTGAACTATACTCATATACCAGTAGCAACATTTAAAGAGAATGAAGTCACTTACACAAATAACATTATCACTATGCAAGTAAACACAAACTAGAGTTCATTAAATTATAAAACAAGTTATGGCCAAGTAAAGTTCATGCCAAGTCAAAGTCAATAGCAAAATAAACAAGTGATCATCACAAGTACATTCATCTTCAAGGCGCAGACTCTAAGTTCTACTCCCATCGTCTCACTATAAAAGATCACAAGTAGGGATTCACTAGATTATTGGAACTAGACGATTCTCATTCCCTAACATGCTCGATTTCAATCCCAACACAAGGATCTTTTGAGTTACAATATTTTCCATCTTCCACTCTTAATTATTGTACCATCTTAACCAAACAATTATTGGTTTCCTGCAACCATTCACATGAAATATCGATTCATTCTTATTCCCCAAAAATAGAGATATAAAGTCCTTATGGTTGCCCTCAACTCTCAAGTACTCGGGTACAAGAATCCGAAATAAGGTAATTCACAACTCGAGCCGGCCGGTCCCAAGACTAAATCACCACATTCGAGATTCCTACCCAACATACATATCAAATTCCCTCCAATTATCAAGATAAAGGTTTTACAACCTATAACATTCATGATTCACAGCTTACATTTTTTTTTTTTGAAGGGCACTTAAACCTTTACTCAATCACATAGTAAGGACCATAACACCACTTGGTCCTATCTTGCTCCTTTGTAGAGACCACGTGAATTGGCTCTAAATTTCATTGCTACAAGCAATCATTTAACTTTCAAACCAGTCCCACAGTCCGGCATCCTAAACATTTAAGCCTAGGATACACTACAAAGATCTGAAACCTAAGCTCTGATACCAACTGTGACGCCCCCACTTCTCCCTAAGGCGAACCAAAGGGTATCCGCGGGACGCCTGCCCAGCTCTCGCCGGGACTCACTACAATCGATCATTCAAAAGCTCGAAATACTTTAAGTAACCTCAATACATAATTAAAGTACTTCGAATATCTCACACTTACAATTATGCAGCTTTCAAGCTTAAATACAACCCAACGAAAAAGGGGTACTATAGCCATCCGTTATAATATAACTTAAAGTCTTCAAAGAAAACAATCTAGTACTACTCACGAGCACCCTTGGTCTCGAACCCTGTAAAAGAAATCCACAACGTGGTATGAGCTACACAGCCCAGTGAGGTTCCAAGACACTCTAACAGTTCAAATAAATCAAATAAGTTGGGCATATCATACGCATGGTTCAAGGTTACACAATGGCATGTTATCATGAGGCAATAATCATTGTACAGGTAATTTGAGCATATCATAGGTATGGCACGTTTTCATAAAACGGTTATCATTATGTAAAATAAACACACATTGAAGGATACGGGGTTCCAGTGGAACTCTGTCGGTCATCTGCACCTTATGACTTCCGGATCCCCTCGGTTTGACTGGCCATCACCTTATCCCTCCAGTGGTAATACTCGAGTATACCGAAACGGTTGTCCAGGGTTCCAACCTACCCGACCGAGCCCAGTCCTGGCTCGAGTAGGTCAGTAACCGAGGCAGGGCCCAAGTTCAGCTTAGAGCTTACAACATGCACAAGTAATCAAGTAATTCGGCAAAAGGTAAAATTCATCATTTGAGTAGGTCGAGTGAGGTAAAGTACACACTCGCCTAACAATGATGGACAACTTCATATAACATGCGATTCATGATAATCAAGTGATCAAGTAAGTTGGTGATCACGTAAGCAGATAATCAAGTAAGCAAGTAGCCGAATGGATTAGAAAACGGTAAGTAAACACGGTAAACGGTAAACGGTGGTAATTACGGTTAATTGGCAGACATATGTCATTTTAATAGGCCACCATTGGCCGTTTTTTTCACTTTTTCCACATAAGAGTCGAGGAGATTCACTCCAACCGACTTATGCTGTCATAGCATAATTAATCATTTAAACACATCATGTAGATATGCTCTCCAAACATTTCATATCTAGTATTTCAAGTAATCACATAAATATGCTCTTTAAGCATTTCATATCGAATAGTTCAAATATACATATTTCAGGTATTTCATGTCGAGTAATTCAAGTATACCTTATTCAGATATGCATGAGTGTGGTAAATACTTAACATATAGCACTTAACACTTAATAATCATGGGTTATGCATGTCATAGACTTATTCCAATTACGTATTCCTATATGAAACACTCACCTATAGCAACAAGAGAGTAATACTCAAACAAGTGTCTAGGCGTCCACTTCGAGTTCTTCTTGAAGGTCCCCTTGAGCGCCTGAGCAAATAACCATTAACTATTATACACTATCACTTAGAACTCCTACTTATCAAAGAAGGTTGTACAATCTAAAGGGAATTCATGAATTGGGCCTTAATTATTAATAATCGAGGCTCAAGAGTAAAGTTTTAAAGTCTAAAGAAAGAGACTAACATTTTTCATGAAATCGAGTTCAAAATGTTCAATCGGTATCGAGAAAAGAAGGCAAGTTTCCAAAATCTCATTTCTAAGAAATTGTCAAATTTTAGCTTTGGGTGTCAATTCTAGAAAAATCGTATCTTGCACTACGTAGGTCCAAAATTGGAAAGCTTGATACCATTGGAAACTACATTCCGAGTACTACAAGTTTCTAGAAGACACTTTTCCATGATTCGAAATGGAAGGTATTCAAAAGTTGGATCAAAGTTACTGCTGTAGAATACTAAGACAGTTTCAAGGTTGGTTTTTTGGCCAATTTTGGAAATTCAGTAAAATTCACTTGTTTTGAACTAACCTTTGAAATTTGGAAATCAAATAGTGTTGCAATCCAAGAGTATAACAAAACAAGCGGATTGAGAAACGGAGTTTCGAGCACCAAGATATAGTAGCCCCAAGTTGAGGAAGATTCAAGACTGAAGAAGAATTTCCAGTTTTGAACCTCCAACACTAGAAATTTAATTGGGTATCGAAACGAACTTGGATTGGTACCAAAATTGGCAGTATTTTACTCCTATATGAAAGGTACCACTCTATCAAATTTCAGGGAAAAATACTTTCGGTAAGATAGTTAATTAGTCAACCAAAGTTCAGGAAAATTATAAGGCAATCTGCCTTGAGACTTTCATTACCCAATTCAAAACGTCTAATCAAGCAAACTATACAATCATGGTTCATTTGTGAAATAAAGGCCTAAGAAACATCCATAATGCCTTTGGTAAGTGTTTAGTATCAAGAACATCAATTAACAAGTTCACTCCAATATCTTGTTCCAAACCAGTCCAACATTAGGGTTTTTCCAAAACAGAGCAGTCCACTTGTTTCAGTCACAACTCATTCAATTTAACTCGAAATCGAGCATGGCTTATGCCGTTGGAAAATACGTTCATAGGGGTAAAATATCACAGAAGAAATCATTTCCAAATTCGGCACCAATCTGGTTCAAAATCGGGCATCAAGTTGCTGCCTGAACACTTCATTCCAGATGAACAGAGCAACAGGACAGCGAACTTAAAACATTTGGTTCGGCTTGCTCACAAAGAATCAGAACGTCCATTATATACCAAATTAAAACCAGGAATGTCTAGTTTCCAACGCCACCAACGGCACATGATTTCGACATCCGAGGACAGAGTTACAGCCAAAATACTACCACTGGTCAGAATCATACGCGAACAGTTTTCCAGATTGCTAGTTTCTCAAGAAAAATTCATTTGCTCAATCAAACCTCAATATTTTCCAATGAAATTTTTCACACATCTAATACATCCTATAAACATCTAATTCAAGCCATTAAACCATTAAAAATTGGCCTGGAAATGGCCGAACATGGCAGGGGCAAAATCGGAAGTTTTTGCTTCTTACACCCAATGAAGTTTCTACTAATTACCCACCACTAATGCATCATTATAACCACTAAACCAACAATATAATCACCATCAATCATCACATCAGCAACAATAACCCAAGTGTGGGAATTCCAAGAGCCCACTATCACATTTTTACACCATACACAAGCTAACCAAATGCATGCATGAACTTAACAAGGTAAGATAGCTTCCAAACTTCAAGTTTTCAAGAGTGGATCATCACTTACTTTGGGTTGATGTTCAGCAGAATTTTCGGCCCTCTATTACCCCAGAAAAACCGTGATTTCCAGCCCTTGTTTGCAGCTCAAAATGATCCTCAAGTGTCAAGCTAGGTGTGGTGCAAGTTTGGTTAATTTTGGAGATGATTTGGAGTGGTTTTGAGTGAGATTAGTGAGCAGAAATTTTGTTGCAAATGAGTTAGAGAGAGGAGGGAGCTGGCCGGCTGTTTGAAGCTCAAGAGAGAGAGAGAGTGATCAGATTTTAGCTTCCAAGAGAAGACATTAACTTGTGGCCTCAAGTCACCCATTAGTCAACTCACATTAGGGTGCGTTTGGCGCGATTAGGGCTCGATTTTCTCGCGCGTTTGGTTCACTAGTGCACTAAACCTCCAATGTATTTATATTCATGTAGATAATATTCACTCTTAATTGTCCCGAAATAAAGGTCTAAAGTCCCTCAAATAAAGTCGCGCGTGTGAAAACGCGTACCGTCAATTTTTTACGCTATAACGCGAAACCTCCGGGAAATTCTTATAACGATAGTACTAATAACTATCACTTGAGTATTTAAACATTAAAATACCGAATTTAGGTCCATTGTACATGTCTCCAATATTCCAAACTTATTGTACTCTCAAGCGGATAAAATCTTCAAGCACTATTCACTGTTTTTACTAAACGCGCTCCAGGAAATTAATTCATGAAATGAGTTACTTTAAAAATATAACGAAGTTATATTACCATGTATTTAGGTCTAATAAGACTAGAAAATATTCCTCGAGGCAAATATCCAATTAAATAATTTATTAAGCCACAAATTAGGCTAAAAAAAATAATAGTTTTTACGAGTCCTCACAGGAGGCTTTTAGATTTAGGGTTATCGGAGCTGAAGAAGAAAGGAAGAAAACTACGGAATGAGAAGCAGAGTAGCTGACCCAAGTTTTGTTAATTTTGTCCGATTTTTGTAGTCATTTTTTAACTTTTTTTAGTTGGTCAGTCAAACTTTTGACTGAAAAAAGGCCAAAAAAAGGGCAAAAAAATCAGGGTTGATCAAAATTATCCGGTTCACCAGTCAAACTCGGTTTTTAATACCTGAGTTTTTTAACTAACTTAGACCGGATGCTTGGCCGGTTCCCAGTTCAATCGGCCGGTCCGGTCCAAGTCTGAAAACACAACACAAAACCGTTAGCGGCAGAATCCTCGAATGATCCCAGATCTCCAAAAATTTGCTCATAGAAACACTTCTCTATTCCAAAAATGGTGCCTATGCAAATCTTGGCTACTTCTATCCACCGTTGGGTTTTCTCACTCAACTCATCCGAGTACATAAAAACACAGACGGTCTCTATCTTCAATTTCTCACGGAGCCTCACATATACCAGGTTGACTACATCTTTTCGATGCTCGGTATACATCTGAACACAATCAGCCAATTCATTTCTAGAGCTCAACGTTGCTGCAATACACCTAAGCGTTTTTATACCTTCTTCACTAAAGACTGCGTGATGGCCCTTGTAGTCTTCGTAGTGCAATGTGATGGTGGAGCTATCTGTAATGGAAGCTGAAAGATACACTGAATTATTCGAACTCTTCAAGAATTGATCTGCACCTATGGTGTACTTGGGTTTGAATAATACGTCTAGGAACTGGAGCTTGAGTTGGGAAGAGGGGATTTGGGAAGCCTGCACATGATCAAAGCTGACTTTGTTTTCACTGCAAATTGGGAGTGGATCTTTTGTCAAATCCATACTTGATGGGTGAAATCAAAGTCCCAATGTCTCCCAACTATAATTGTGTCCTCTCTTGACTTTGCTTAAAAGTTTGCAGGAGGGGGTTGTGGAAATGCCGGCTAGGAGAAGTGCTCAGGAATGCAAAAATGGGGTTGGAAATCTTATATATATAAAGTGTGGATCGCTTATGAACAATTGAACAGTACAGAATGAGTCGATTATGCCGTTATTGTTGTGACTTTGAGGGGCGTTTTGGTCTTTTGCTGATAGGTGGCAGTGTTTTTTCTGGAATTTCACGTGGACGATTGTGGCAGTAAGCAATTCCTGCTGGTCAGTGGTTCTGCAGAAAATTTGCCGGGACAATTTTGGTATTCGGTGGCAGTGGTGAGTGAACCGGTTGTCCAGTAATTTTCACCAACTTTGAGGGCATTTGGTACTGTTGGTGGGGCAAGAAGTTTTTTGGAGTGGTTGGTGTGCGTTTACTTTCCTTCTTCTGGTATACGTTTCCTTTTGCGAGAAAAATTCATAGATATCAGGCTGGCTTCTGGTTAACTGTCCGATTGTACGAAATATATTACATTCAAATTAGCACCCTCAAATTAAAATTAACTCCTCTTACTAACAAAAAAATAAATAAATTTACTCCGCTTGCGAAGTTTATGGCATGGAAATTAAGACCCCTTCACAAATTAAGATCAGTGGTGAGTGGTCAATGTAACCTTGCACATTGCTGCAAGCTGCTGCCCGGTTGTTAAAATGGTTAGAGGGTCTTTCTATTTTGAATATATATATATATAAGGGTCCCCATGTAAACATTTTTTTTTTTGCAAAAGAATAAACTTTCTTCATAAAAAAGTGTAATTTAAGAAATGGATTATAGTTTTTAAACTTTTACAGTAGGCCCAACTTTTTTTCTTTCGAGCATGAAAAAATGATTCAATAAATACATATTTTCTAACCTTAAACACGAGTTTATTACTGTGACGCCCCCACTTCTCCCAAGGGCAAACCCAAGGGTATCCGCGGAACGCCTGCTTAGCTCTCGCCAGGACTCAAATCTGATTCGAGACAAATCAATTCAAATTTAACAATATATAACAATTTATACCAGTCTAATAAGGAAAAATCGCTTCCATAATCGAATATCCAAGTCTTGCACCACGAGTTCAAAATTCATCCGTTATCCAATTCTTACATCAGGATCCAAAAGATACATCAATTCCCAAATATATACAATAGCCAAAATGTCTAGTCAATTACAATTGAAACCCTAATACAAAAGTACATCCAAAGGGTTCCATCGAGTTTCACTCCATCCATTCCTGTTAAGGAAAACAAATCTACGGGGTGAGCCAATAGCTCGTGAGGCCAAGAAAACACACATGCAAGCACGTTGTCCAAGTAACAATCCCAATATAACAAGTAGAGCAATGCAATTTCAATATATAACAATTCGAGCGAGAAAATTAAACAGAAACAATTCAAGGATATAGGAGCTCTCAGGAGCTATTTTCCACTTGCTTCGCCATGGCTCGATCCGATAGCCCCTCGTGATGACACTCCGTCATCCGGGTGGGTATTATATCCGTAGAAACTTCACTTATTACTTCCTCCGACCAACATTCCACCCTCTAGGATCCGTAACCAAACACGCACGAAAAAGGCAATACTCGTCGAGTATGCCTCACGAGATCTCAAGAGATCAAGTTTTGATTTTTGAACACGCACGAAAAGGGCGATACTCCACGAGTATGCCGAACAAGATCTCAACAGATCAAGTTGTGTTTTGTTATTCTCTTGGTTTATCAAGCTTCTCGACCAAGCCCATGCTGACTCGAGTTGCAAGATTGGCTAAGAGAATTGGCCGTCCCCATAAGTCGAGGAGATTCACTCCACCCGACAACACGACACGCATGGCAACACGACATGCACACGAAAACAGGTATATTTTAGTCGACGAGATTCACTCAAATCGACTTTGAAAATCAAGTTAATGCAAGTAAAGTTCGAGTAAAGGAGTGCAAGTGCGACAAAGTACACACTCGTTTCATCAAGTAATATTCACGTATAGAAGCAGGAAAATCAAGTAAACACGACAAGTCATGCACTTGACACTCACCAAGTAAAACGAGAAGAAAAGGGCACTCGAAATTTAAGCGTCCACCGTGGGATTCTCTTGAGGGTCCTCGTGTGCGCCTGAGCAAATAATAGTGAAGCATCACTCATATATCCCAATTATCAAGGAAGATTGTACACTAGTACAATTTAAGGAAATTTCATGAAAACGGACCTCAATTACACGTAAATCGAGGTTCAATTAGAGTTTCTTAAAGCACAGGAGCATTTGGGTTTTTATCTTGGAAATCGAGGTTAAAACGTTTGCATAATGTCGAAAGAATAAAGAGTTCTTGAAAAACTCTATTTCCTTGAAAGTTGGAAAATTTCAGTTTTGATATGAATTTTTGAAAAATCGTATCTCACTCGATACAAGTCTAAAATTAGAAAACTTTCTACCGTTGGAAATCTCTTGGAAAGTACTAAAAGTTCTTAGAAGACACTTTTCCATGAATTTAAGTGGAAGGAATTCAAAAAATGAGTTTGAAATCACTGTTCCAGAATGTTCAGGATTGAGCAAGGGTTGGTTTTTCGCTAAATTTGGAAATTCGGTAGAATTCACTCGTTGCAAACCAGCCCTTGAAATTTATAACACAATTAGAGGTGCAAGAAAGGTTTAGGACAGAACAAGCGGATCAAGAATCGGAGTTTCGAGCACCAAGATATGGTAGCTCATAGTTGGGGAAAATTCAAGACTGGAGAAGAATTTCCAGATTTGAACTTCCAACATTGGAAGTTTAGTTAGGTATCGAAACAAACTTGGATTGGTACCAAAATTGATAGTATTTTACTCTTATATGAAGGGTATCTCTCTATCAAATTTCACAGAAAAATACCTTCGGGAAGGTAGTCAACGAACCAACTAAAATTTGGAAAAATTGTTAAGGCAATCTGCCTTTAATCCTTTTCTTTCCAAATCCAATCGTTTGGCTAAGAAAATCCTCCAATCATGGTTCATATGTGAAAGGAAAGTCTAAGGAACATTCATGGTACATTTGGTAGGTGTTTAACACCAAGAATTTCATTTAGTAAGACCACAAGAAGTCTCATCTCAAATCTGTCCAAAACTAGGTTTTTTCAAAACAGAGCAGTGTTCTTGTTTTGATCACAACTCAGTCGACTTAACTCGGAATTGAGCATGGTTTATGGCGTTGGAAAATACATTCATAGAGATAAAAATTCACAGAAGAAAACGTTTTGAAATTTGGCAAAAAACCAGGTCGAAATTGAGCCTCAAGTTGCTGCCTCTACAAATCATTCCAGCAGAACAGACAAACAGGACATCTATCTTAAAACGAATGGTTCGGCTCCCACACATGGAACCAGAACGTGCATTTTATACCGTTGGAAAGGTATGGATGTCTAGTTTTCAAATGCCACTGACGGCACTCGATTTCGACGTCGGAGGACAAAGTTATGGTTGAAATGCTACCGCTGGACAGGGTTATCCGAAAACAGTTTTCCAGATTGATTAGTTCACAAATAAATTCATTTGCCCAACCAAACGTTAATGTTTTCCAATGAAATTTTTTACACATCTAATACAACATATAAACATCATATTCAAGCTATTAGATCATAAAAAATTGGCCTTAAAATAACCGAACAAGGCAGGGGCAAAATCGGAAATTTCTATCCCATGAGTTCCTTGAAGTTTCTACTAATAATACACCATTAATCCACCATTTTAAACACTGAACCAGCATTATATCCAACATCAATCATTTCATCAGCCATCAAGCCAAGGGTGGAAGTTCATAGAGCCCACCATCAAAATTTTCCAACAATACAAGTTACCCATGTAAAGATTCAAGCTCATATGTGTTATTTAACCTCCATAGGACAAGTTTAGAGTGTTGGATCATTACCTACTTTGGTGGTTGTTCAAGTCAGAATTTTCGACCCTTTGAAGCCTGAGGAAAATCGTGGAGAGCTCCTTTCTTTTGCAGCTAGATGGACTTCCCAAGTGTTGAGCTAAGTGGTGCTAAAATTTGAGAGGATTTGGTAGTGATTTGAGCAAGATTTTGGAGTGAAAAGTTGAAGAACTTTAGTTGTTTCTTTGCAGCTTGATGGCCGGCCAAGAGAGCTAGGAGAAAGAGAGGTTTGGTCTGACTTTTTGGCTTACGGAGGAAGCTTAAGGATTAAGAGTTTAGATGCGCAAAAGTCAACCGCAAATAGTGCGCATACGCGCTTGTTTTGTGCTCGATTCCTTTTGAGTTTATTTCGCCAGTGCACTAAACCTCGAAGGCACTTATATTCATATAAATATTATTCACTCTTAATTGTCCCAAATTAATGGTCTAAAGTCCCTCAATTAAGCGCGCGCGTGAAAACGCGTATTTCCAATTTAGGCGCGATAAAGTGAAACCTTCGAGAAATTCTTATAACGATCGTACCACCAACTATCACTTGAGTATTTAAACCTAAATTTACCTATTTTAAGAACATTGTACATGTCTCCAATTTTCCGAGTTTAACGTACTCTTAATTGGCTAAAATTTCTCAAACACGTTTTTTCTATTTTCATTAATCGAGCTTCCAAAAATTAATTTTTGAAACGAGTCACTTTAAAAACATAATGAAACCATAATTCCATGTATTTAAGTCTAATAAGGTTAGAAAATAATATTCGAGGCAATTGACCAAATAAATAATTAAATGAGCTCGAAATAAGAATTTAAATAAGAAAATTTTGCGAGTCCTCACATCCTCTCCCCCTTAAGAGAATTTTGTCCTCGAAATTCACACTTAGAATAACAGTCATACCCCTTAATAGTCACACTTATCAGGTCAAACTATAACTTACACTCTGCAACCCATTTTTTTACAATTTCTATTCACCCAATTAGTAGTCAAACTTTGATTCTATCTCATGAATCTAGGGTTTTGTAAAAGTGTGCGTCGTACTATGGTCACTTAGAACCTTAATTAAACAATAGGAAGCAAAAATCATACCTTCAATGACCTTAGCGGGATTGGAAACCTGTTGATAGCCTAATGCATAAACCCTAGCTGGTGCTTTAGATCGACTTCCTCCAGCACTAGACTGCTTTACAGTTGACTTTTCAAACCTTTGAGTACTACCTCCTTCATTTGGTATAGTCGGACAGTTTGCGATCTGATGTTCAGTGCTGCCACAATACAAACACTTTCCTGATTTCTTCCAGCACTCATTCTCTGTATGGTTAGGCTTGCAACAATAACCACAAATAACTTGAGGAACCACAGGCTGACCACTTGGAGGTATCTCTCTCGGTTGATCCTGTCCATTGTGGCCTCCTCTTGATTGAGTCCTTTTTTTTGTGTACTAGATGTCTCTACTCCTCCCGTTCCTTTTTCCTTTTTAGAGGGTGGGGCACCATTATCTGCTTGTCCAAGAAGGTGACTAGAAGTGCCCCTTTTTTTGGCATGAAAATTCTTAACTTGCAGCCTTGCACTTTCAACTCTCTGCGCCTTCTCTAGGGCCTCGGTGAAAGTAGAGATTTGGGCCGCTGCTAACCCCTCTTGAATCTCCACGTTAAGTCTCTGTATAAATCGCCTTATCCTTCTCCTCTCAGTGGCTACCAATTCTGGGGCGTATCTAGAAAGTTTAGTAAATTTTCCTTCATACTCGGCCACACTAGACGCCCCCTGCTTCACTTTTATGAATTCGTCCTCCCGTTTCTCTTGAACCAAGGGCGGAAGAAACTTCTCATTAAATTCTCCTAAAAGGTTTTCCGAGGTCCAAGGGGGGTTTGCCGCTCTTTCCCATTTTTCCCTTATCATATCTCACCAAGCACGTGCTGCACCCTCAAACTGAAAGACAGCAAAAGTCACTCGTCTCTCCTCCGCATAATCTAGGGCGGCAAAAATGTTAGTCATTCTTTCTAGCCAATTCTCCGCTACCTCGGGATCAGGCTCAACAATGAACTTAGGCGGGTTGAATTTAAGGAACCTCTCCAAGACTCTATTTTCCCCTCCATCCTGGCCCCGGGTTGGTTAAGTGGCCCTGGTCATTGTCTCTCAACTAATCGTTCTAGGATATCAGTTATCCTATTAATGGCGGTAGCCATTTGGTTAACCTCTATATTCTCTTGTCCTTGGGTCGGTCCAGTTGCCGATCCTTGTTCATCCCTTTGAGGTTGGTCTTGCCTAGACCCTCACCCACGGTCTCGACCCCTTTTTAGCCCTTCCATAACCTAGGCGTGCCTAGTGCAAGGAATAAGTCAATTATGCGATGCAAAGTAGAAAGCAGAAACAAATCAAGAAAACATTGGATATAATAGTAATTTACATTCATTAACATGTCAAGTTCATACAATTAGCAGGTCATGGGAAAAATCACAAAAATATAGCACACAGGTGCCATGGGAGTACTTTTAGTCACAGAAGTCTAAAGTAAAACAAGTGTCTCAAAAGTAGGCCACACAATCATGCAAAATACAATAGTCTCAGCACTTAACGTCACCCCAACTAATTCTAGCTATAGCAGTCAAAAGGGTCTAATTTTTCTCGTTCATTTTTCCTAATGGAGATCTCAAGTCCAATAAAAGAATCCTCCGTATTTAGACCTTTGCCATCAGAACTTATCTCAAAACCACTTATAATTTCTATCCACATTATAATACAAGAGACTATATCCCTTCCAAAGTCACAAGCATTCTCTCAGGAAAAGTATTTAGTATTCAAGTACAAGAATCCAAAACTAAGAGAATTTACAACTCAGGCCGTACACTCCCAAGTGCAAATCAACAAAGTTTAACATACCTACCTGACGTACATATCTATCTACCTCAAATAGCATGATAAAGGTTTTACGCTTATCACTTTCGTAATTCACAACTTACGCACAAGAAGAGTACTTAGTCCTTTATACATATTCACATAATTGGAACCATATCACGTCTTGGCCCAAGCTCACTCCATGCAGAGACCACGCGAAATTATTTTGATTTTTTTTTCCTACAAGTAGTCACTTAACTTTCAAACCAGTCCCACAGTCCGGTATCCTAAACTTTTAACCCTAGGATACACTACAAAAATCTAAAGTCTAAGCTCTGATACCAACTGTGACGCCCCCACTTCTCCCGAGGGCGAACCCAAGGGTATCCGCGGAACGCCTGCCTAACTCTCGCCAAGACTCGAGACAAATCAATTCAAATTTAACAATATATAACAATTTATGCCAGTCTAATAAGGAAAAATCGCTTCCATAATCGAATATCCAAGTCTTGCACCACGAGTTCAAAATTCATCCGTTATCCAATTCTTACATCAGGATCCAAAAGATACATCAATTCCCAAATATATACAATAGCCAAAATGTCTAGTCAATTACAATTGAAACCCTAATACAAAAGTACATCCAAAGGGTTCCATCGAGTTTCACTCCATCCATTCCTGTTTAGGAAAACAAATCTACGGGGTGAGCCAATAGCTCGTGAGACCAAGAAAACACACATGCAAGCACGTTGTCCAAGTAACAATCCCAATATAACAAGTAGAGCAATGCAATTTCAATATATAACAATTCGAGCAAGAAAATTACACAGAAACAATTCAAGGATATAGGAGCTCTCAGGAGCTATTTTTCACTTGCTTCGCCATGGCTCGATCCGATACCCCCTCGTGATGACACTCCGTCATCCGGGTGGGTATTATATCCGTAGAAACTTCACTTATTACTTCCTCCGACCAACATTCCACCCTCTAGGATCCGTAACCAAACACGCACGAAAAAGGCAATACTCGTCGAGTATGCCTCACGAGATCTCAATAGATCAAGTTTTGATTTTTGAACACGCACGAAAAGGGCGATACTCCACGAGTATGTCGAACAAGATCTCAACAGATCAAGTTGTGTTTTGTTATTCTCTTGGTTTATCAAGCTTCTCGACCAAGCCCATGCTGACTCGAGTTGCAAGATTGGCTAAGAGAATTGGGCGTCCCCATAAGTCAAGGAGATTCACTCCACCCGACAACACGACACGCATGGCAACACGACATGCACACGAAAACGGGTATATTTTAGTCGACGAGATTCACTCAAATCGACTTTGAAAATCAAGTTAATACAAGTAAAGTTCGAGTAAAGGAGAGCAAGTGCGATAAAGTACACACTCGTCTCATCAAGTGATATTCACATATAGAAGCAGGAAAATCAAGTAAACACGACAAGTCATGCACTTGACACTCACCAAGTAAAACGAGAAGAAAAGGGCACTCGAAATTTAAGCGTCCACCGTGGGATCCTCTTGAGGGTCCTCGTGTGCGCCTGAGCAAATAATAGTGAAGCATCACTCATATATCCCAATTATCAAGGAAGATTGTACACTAGTACAATTTAAGGAAATTTCATGAAAACGGACCTCAATTACACGTAAATCGAGGTTCAATTAGAGTTTCTTAAAGCACAGGAGCATTTGGGTTTTTATCTTGGAAATCGAGGTTAAAACGTTTGCATAATGTCGAAAGAATAAAGAGTTCTTGAAAAACTCTATTTCCTTGAAAGTTGGAAAATTTCAGTTTTGATATGAATTTTTGAAAAATCGTATCTCACTCGCTACAAGTCTAAAATTGGAAAACTTTCTACCGTTGGAAACCTCTTGGAAAGTACTAAAAGTTCTTAGAAGACACTTTTCCATGAATCTAAGTGGAAGGTATTCAAAAATGAGTTTGAAATCACTGTTCCAGAATGTTCAGGATTGAGCTGGGGTTGGTTTTTCGCTAAATTTGGAAATTCGGTAGAATTCACTCGTTGCAAACCAGCCCTTGAAATTTATAAATCAATTAGAGGTGCAAGAAAGGTTTAGGACAGAACAAGCGGATCGAGAATCGGAGTTTCGAGCACCAAGATATGGTAGCTCAAAGTTGGGGAAAATTCAAGACTGGAGAAGAATTTCCAGATTTGAACTTCCAACATTGGAAGTTTAGTTAGGTATCGAAACAAACTTGGATTGGTACCAAAATTGATAGTATTTTACTCTTATATGAAGGGTATCTCTCTATTAAATTTCACAAAAAATACCTTCGGGAAGGTAGTAAACGAACCAACTAAAGTTTGGAAAAATTCTTAAGGCAATCTGCCTTTAATCCTTTTCTTTCCAAATCCAATCGTTTGGCTAAAAAAATCCTCCAATCATGGTTCATATGTGAAAGGAAAGTCTAAGGAACATTCATGGTACATTTGGTAGGTGTTTAACACCAAGAATTTCATTTAGTAAGACCACAACAAGCCTCATCTCAAATCTGTCCAAAACTAGGTTTTTCCAAAACAGAGCAGTGTTCTTGTTTTGATCACAACTCAGTCGACTTAACTTGGAATTGAGCATGATTTATGGTGTTGGAAAATACATTCATAGGGTTAAAAATTTACAGAAGAAAACGTTTTGAAATTTGGCAAACAACTAGCTCGAAATTGAGCCTCAAATTGCTGCCTCTACAAATCATTCCTGCAGAACAGAGAAACAGGACAGCTATCTTAAAACGAATGGTTTGGCTCCCACACATGGAACCAGAACGTGTATTTTATGCCGTTGGAAAGGTATGGATGTCTATTTTCAAATGCCACTGACGGCACTCAATTTTCACATCGGAGGACAAAGTTATGGTCGAAATGCTACCGCTGGACAGGGTTATCCGAAAACAGTTTTCCAGCTTGACTAGTTCACAAATAAATTCATTTGCCCAACCAAAAGTTAATGTTTTCCAATGAAAATTTTTACACATCTAATACAACATATAAACATCATATTCAAGCCATTAGACCATCAAAAATTGGCCTTAAAATAACCGAACAAGACAGGGGCAAAATCAGAAATTTCTATCCCATGAGTTCCTTGAAGTTTCTACTAATAATACACCATTAATCCACCATTTTAAACACTAAACCAGCATTATATCCAACATCAATCATTTCATCAGCCATCAAGCCAAGGATGGGAGTTCATAGAGCCTACCATCAAAATTTTCCAACAATACAAGTTACCCATGTAAAGATTCAAGCTCATATGTGTAATTTAACCTCCATAGGACAAGTTTAGAGTGTTGGATCATTACCTACTTTGGTGGTTGTTCAAGTCAGAATTTTCGGCCCTTTGAAGCCTGAGGAAACCGTGGAGAGCTCCTTTCTTTTGCAGCTAGATGGACTTCCCAAGTGTTGAGCTAAGTGGTGCTAAAATTTGAGAGGATTTGGTAGTGATTTGAGCAAGATTTTGGAGTGAAAAGTTGAAGAACTTTAGTTGTTTCTTTGCAGCTTGCTGGCCGGCCAAGAGAGCTAGGAGAATGAGATGTTTGGTCTGACTTTTTGGCTTACAAAGGAAGCTTAAGGACTAAGAGTTTAGGTGCGCAAAAGTCAACCGCAAATAGTGCGCATACGCGCGTGTTTTGTGCTCGATTCCTTTCGAGTTTATTTCGCCAGTGCACTAAACCTCGAAGGCACTTATATTCATATAAATATTATTCACTCTTAATTGTCCCAAATTAATGGTCTAAAGTCCCTCAATTAAGCGCGCGCGTGAAAACGCGTATTTCCAATTTAGGCGCGATAAAGTGAAACCTTCGAGAAATTCTTATAACGATCGTACCACCAACTATCACTTGAGTACTTAAACCTAAATTTACCTATTTTAAGAACATTGTACATGTCTCCAATTTTCCGAGTTTAACGTACTCTTAATTGGCTAAAATTTCTCAAACACGTTTTCACTATTTTCATTAATCGAGCTTCCAAAAATTAATTTTTGAAACGAGTCACTTTAAAAACATAATGAAGCCATAATTCCATGTATTTAAGTCTAATAAGGTTAGAAAATAATATTCGAGGCAATTGGCCAAAGAAATCATTAAA
Organism: Coffea eugenioides; assembly: GCF_003713205.1. Classification (NCBI taxonomy): domain Eukaryota; kingdom Viridiplantae; phylum Streptophyta; class Magnoliopsida; order Gentianales; family Rubiaceae; genus Coffea; species Coffea eugenioides. The sequence continues at coordinate 33,669,980 of NC_040040.1, forward strand.
TGAGCTCGAAATAAGAATTTAAATAAGAAAATTTTGCGAGTCCTCACAATTATCCCATTTGGTAGAATAGTTCCACTAGTTATTGCTAGCATTTTATTCTAACCTATCCTTAAATGCAAGTTGATTTGGAATTCACTATTTAAAGTTTCCAACTATCTCTTGATTTTGAAAGCCATTTTTATTAAAAAAGAAAAAGAAAAGAGAAACTCACCTATTTTAGCACATGATTTAAGAACACAAAATAACCTATAATTTTGCAGCTTATGATACAGATTACCAAAAAAAAAAAATCATCAACCAAGTAAGAGAAAGAATCATCAAATAAGTAAGAATTATAAATCCAAAGAATCTAGAAAGTAGAAAAGAAAAATTTTAAGCTCAAGAAATTATTAGATATTGTATATATCTAGGCCATTATCTTAGTGAAAATTCAACGAGCTTCTTCCATGCTCCTCGTACTTACCACATAAAGTGTTGCCTCCCATACAAATTGTCAAAACCAAAATCATCAAAATCTCAACAAAAAAAAAATGAGATAGACAGCCTAAAAAAGGGAAGAAAGAAATAAAAATAAGAAAATATGTATATTCACCCTTGAAAGTTAAAGTTGTTCAATATTGAGAGTCCAGTCTCATTTTCAATAAAATGTTTTGTCCAAAGAAACCATTGTTGCTCCCTCCATTCTTGAACACTTTTAATCTATCAATCAAACAATCATCTGAATTGCAACAAAGAGAATAGGATCCAATATGAAATCCTAATTAGGAGACATGTATAGCCATATGCCTTTTAGTTCTACCTAATTTTAGGCATTACTTGCTACATTAAGAATGTTAAAATACATTAAGAATGTTAAAATAATCATGCCTTTTAGTTCTGCCTAATTTTAGGCATTACTTACTGATTAATGCTATATTAAGAAGGTAAGATAACCTGATTTCAAAGTCATGTTTATTTGTGCAATTAGGAAAAAACACACATTCACACACTAAGAGCAACTTCAGGGCTCTTACACTACGTTCAAATTGATTTACCTAATTAAATAGAAGACTTAGGCCCTGTTTGGATTGCTATTTGTTGGAAAAAAAATTCTTGTTTTGCAGCAATATTCTATTTACATATTTCCCAATCAACTTTTTATATTACATATATCACATTCTAAAAATATTATATTAATTTTTCCCCAAAAACTTTTTGAAAAATGCAATCAAAAAAATTTCTTACATTCTGTTCAAATGCACAAAACCATTCCGAGACAGTTCAACTGGCAACCATCCCAGTTCATTTTCCATTTTTTTTAACATGAAACACAATGTAGTGCAACCCAATGTGTGTGTGTGTGTGTCTCTTTTTTTTTTTTTTTGGCAATTTCAGCACTTTTCTTCTTAACATGAAACTCAATGTAGTGCCCATGCAGTAGTCAAACCTCAGCGCGTCTGGTAACCCAACTCTCAAGTCTCAAGTTCACATTTCACATTGGAATAGACCCATGTTGGTCCATTCGATTGAAAAAATTTGAAATGAAATGGGGTTAAGGGCCTCTTTAATTGTCAGTGACAATTGTACTGCGCAATGTAGCTTCCAGCATAATAAATCACTAAAATAATAAATATAGAGATAACATATCTAAAAACACAACAAATTTATTCACTTATTAAGATTTAATTCAAAAATTATGTTGACATCCACTTTTGTTATTTCAGTATACACTGGAGGGTGCAATTACGTCTAACAGTTGTACAAGCTCTTGATCCAACAAAATGAAACTTGAGGGTCCTATGGTTGATCAATCTCAAGAAAGCTTAACCGACACTTTATCGACATGCAACTATTTGTTTGGAAATGTTTACAGTATAATGGAACTTGATGGTCCTTTTGTCAATTAATCTCATAAAAGCTTAACCCCCACTCTATCAATATCCAATTGCTCTTTGTAGAGAGAGAGAGAGAGAGAGAGAGAGAGAGAGCAAAGGGTTCTAGGAAGAAAAGAGGAAATTAAGGAGATAATATAAGGGAAAATCGTTCAAAATGTCCCTCACATTTTGCAAAATGACTTTTTTCATCCTTTACTTTTAAAAGTGTACACTACAAGAAATATATTTTTCAGTGACAAAAATTTATGTGACAACAAAAATCTTGTCACAGATAACCTAATTCAGTGACGACATTAGGTGTCATCACAGATGAGTACAGCACAAGCATAATCAGTGACAACATTGGAAGTTGTCATTCTCAACTCGTCACGAAATAGTTGGCGCGCATCTCATTTGATGCCGCGGGAAATGATTTTATGACAACTCAAGTAAAGTCGTCACAAACGCTCTCTCTACAGTGACAACATAACTTGTTGTCATTGAAAGTCTACCCGGTTCCAATTTTGTGACAACTTTTTGCGTCACTGTATACTACAGTATTTTCATCAACTTTCACTAATTCTACTATGACACCCTAATTTTATTTTTTAGCCCCCAATTCTTTTATATTAGCAAAAGCACCGAAGATATGACACCCTAATTTTATAATTTAGCCCCTATTCATTATGTATTAACAAAATGCAAATGATATAATAACAAACTATTTTTAGATATTTGTAATTTTTGCTAAGTTGACATAATAGACATGTCTGAGCATAAAAATTTTTTCATGAATTGTTTATTATTACTTATAACAACCCCCAAAAATCAATAACTGAAATAATTTGAAAAAGTGTAATTGAATATAATTTGTAGTCTAATGTTAGCACTGTGAAAGATTAGTATAACGTGTAATACATCATAAGTAATAATTATTTTCATATGGAATGGGTATATACGAAATTAAAATTATTCAGTAAAATATCTGTCGTGCAATAAGATTGAGAGTTGTAACACATTTAACAGAATATTTGATTACATGTTTCTTTTAATTTATTATAAAAACTAAGTAATAGACAAAGAGTAGGATAAGCATGAGTAAGAAGTGCTATACTGTATATAAGCAATTCTATAGTATTTTCATCAAATTTCACTAATTCTACTATGGCACCCTAATTTTATTATTTAGCCCCCAATTCTTTTATATGAGCAAAAGCACCGAAGATATGACACCCTAATTTTATAATTTAGCCCCTATTCATTACGTATTAGCAAAATGCAAATGATATAATAACAAACTATTTTTAGATATTTGTAATTTTTGCTAAGTTGACATAATAGACATGTCTGAGCATAAAAATTTTTTCACGAATTGTTTATTATTCCTTATAACAACCCCCAAAAATCAATAACTGAAATAATTTGAAAAAGTGTAATTGAATATAATTTGTAGTCTAATGTTAGCACTGTGAAAGATTAGTATAACGTGTAATACATCATAAGTAATAATTATTTTCATATGGAATGGGTATATACGAAATTAAAATTATTCAGTAAAATATCTGTTGTGCAATAAGATTGAGAGTTGCCACACATTTAACAGAATATTTGATTACATGTTTCTTTTAATTTATTATAAAAACTAAGTAATAGACAAAGAGTAGTATAAGCATGAGTAAGAAGTGCTATACTGTATATAAGCGATTCTATGCATGTTAAATTTTTGAAACATGTTTTATTGTGTAAGTTTTATTGTAAGGTAATTTCTTAAATAATTTGTATATTGAGTTGTCCAAACCCAAAAAGATGTATATAGACACAAACAAGCACACATATATATATATATACATGCACAAAAAAGAAACCAATATCAAATAATTTATTTGATATTTATAGATGAGATTAAGGAAAAAAAAAAGAGATTAAGTATGAAAAAAGAAACCTGAAAAAAAAATTTGACCAGGGAAAAAAAAAAGAAAAAAAATGTATGAAGCTAAAGGTGTGAATCCTGGAATCTCAAAGATGTGCTTAGATGCCAAAAAAAAAAGAGCGCCAGTCTGAAATCTGAAAGAGGCGCGAGGCGGGTGGCTGAAATCTCTACAAAACGACGTCGTTTTTGGTTGTTCACACACAAACAAAAGTCTCGCCGCTTCTCTCTTCCAACACTTAGACAAATTTCATTCTCAGTCTTTCCTTCCTATGGTGAACTAACCCTTCCTTCCCGTAGATTCGAAATGCCGCTCGCCACCGTTAGCCGCTGAAGTCCGCCGCTATCCACCACCATCAGCAGCTGAAGTTTGCCGCTACCCAGCAACTTGAGCTTTATTCTTCAGCCTTTCCTTCACCACTGACGATGACCCTTTCTCCCCTCCATTGACCCGCAACCGTGTCGAAATGCCGCTCACCACCGTTAACCGCTGAAGTCCGCCGCTATCCACCACCATCAGCCACTGAAGTCCGAGCTATCCAGCACCATAATTTATTCTTCAGCATTTCCTTCACCACTGACGATAGCCCTTTCTCCCCTCTATTGACCCGCAACCGCGTCGAGCTCTTTAGCACCAGCAAATCCAAGGCAATTGGGGAAAGCTATACATTTCTTAGGTAAGTTCAACTGAAGTTTGTTCTTTGTTCTTCATTTCCTTGCCATTTTCGAACCTACATTTTAATTTTCCCCTGTTTTTGTTAGCTCATTATCCAATGGCTTCTGTCCTACCCCCGAAAGGCTTCATTTCCTTGCCATTATTCGAGGCAATTTGGGCTTCTGAAATGTTGCATTTTACATATTACTTTTCTTGATATATGATACTGATTTCATGGCTTTTCATATGAATTTTCATATTACTTTTATGGCTGCTTTTCATATGACTTGTAGCCTTAATTTTTGAAAAGGCTAGTTAACAAATTATTCTCTTTAGTTTGATATTAGAAAAGTATTTTGTACTAAAGGCTGATGTGTCTATATCTAGGACATGGATAAAACTTGGATGAAGATTAGCAATAGGAAGGACAAGGCTTATGAACTCGGAGTAAAAATTTCCTCAAGTTTGCATATTCTCAAAAAGTTGAAAATCAGAAAATCCCATGCCCATGTACACAATGCAATAATTTTTGTAACCAAACTAAAACAGTTGTGGAGGATCATTTATTGACTCAAGGCATTCGTAAAAGCTACACAAGATGGATACACCATGGGGAACAATTTCGACACCAAAATTGTGGGGATAGTACTAAACATGGGGATGGAGAGGAGGATAGTGATACTGAAGATTTAAATGACATGTTGCACGACATTGGGACAGCACAATGGGGGGACAATTGGGCTGGTAGGGAAGAATCAACGGATGATAGTCTAAATGCGAATCATAGTGACACAGATAACTTTCTTAAATTGTTAGAAGATGCAAAAAAGGAGCTGTATCCAGGGAATCATTTTTACTCAAAGCTATCCTTTGTAGTCACTTTGCTCCATTTGAAAACAATGAGCGGGTGGACTATAAAGTCCTTCAATGCATTGCTGGAAATTTTTAGGCATGCACTACCTCCTGAAGCCACAGTTCCCAAGTCTTTTGCTGATGCTAAGAAGCTCATTCGAGACTTAGGTTTTAAATCTAAAAAAATCCATGCTTGTGTCAATGATTGTGTTCTCTTCCGCAAGGAAAATGAAAATTTTGACACTTGTCCAAATCTAAATTGTAAAGAACCTCGCTACAAGATGGCAGGTTCAAGAGTTCCACGCAAAGTTTTGCGTTACTTTCCTTTGAAGCCTAGGCTGCAACGATTATATACCCACAAAGAAATAGCTTCAGATATGAGATGGCATAAAGAAAAGTGTGTGCATGATGATAACATCATGCGGCATCCAGCAGACAGTGAAGCATGGAAACACTTTGATAGGTTGCATCCGGACTTCGCCGTTGATCCTAGAAATGTGAGGTTAGGTCTTGCAACTGATGGTTTCAATCCTTTTGGGACCATGAGTAGTGCTTATAGCATCTGGCCTATTTATCTAGTGCCATACAATCTGTCCCCTTGGAAGTGTATGAGAGATCCTTTCTTTTTCCTATCAATGCTAATTCCTGGGCCTAAATCCCCGGGAAATGAGATTGATGTTTACATGGAGACTCTAATAGATGAACTGAATGAAATGTGGCTTGGTGTTGAAACATATGATGCATATAGTGGCAAGAAATTTGACCTCCGGGCAGCTTTACTATGGACTATAAATGATTTTCCAGCTTATGCAATGCTGTCCGGATGGAGTACGAAAGGGTATCAAGCATGTCCTATTTGCATGGTTGAGACAACTTGCGTACATTTACCACACCGAAAAAAGTTGTGTTACACAGGTCATCGCCGCTTCTTACCCATTGACCATTCTTGGCGGCGAGAAAAAAAACCTTTCAATGGCAATGTGGACTTTAGGAATCCTGTTGCACCTTTATCTGGAAATGAAATTTTGGATCAGGTGCAAAATATGGAGGTAAATTTTGGGAAGACCAAGGCGCAATCCAATGCAAAGAAATGCAAGCGTTCTAAGAGTGGTTTGAACTGGACAAAGAAAAGTTGTTTCTTTGAGTTACCATATTGGGCAGACCTCCTTCTTAGGCATAATTTGGATTTAATGCATGTGTCAAAAAATGTCTCAGAGACTGTCATTGCCACAATTATGGATATTGAAAACAAAACCAAAGACCACTGGTTGTGTCATCAAGATTTGAAGGATTTGGGTTTGAAAAAAGAGCTACATTTGATTCCAAATGGCGACTCTTATATCATGCCACATGCCTGTTATAGCCTAACCAAGGAGGAGAAAAAAAAAGTATGTGAGTTCTTGAATTCTGTCAAATATCCAGATGGGTTTGCCTCAAACATTTGCCGATGTATAAAGAATGGCTAGTTTCAAATTTCTGGAATGAAAAGTCATGACTTCCACATTTTTATACAAAGGCTACTCCCACTTGCAATCCGTGGAAGTTTAACAAAAGAAGTTCGGCAAGTGCTATTCGAGTTAAGTGAATTCTTCAAAAAATTATGTGCTAGAACATTACATAGAGAGGTTCTGGAGGAGTTAGGCCAAAAAATTGCAGTCATCTTATGTAAATTAGAGAGGTTGTTCCCTCCAGCTTTCTTCGATATAATGATGCACTTGATGGTTCACTTGCCTGCTGAAGCTATCCTTGGCGGTCCAGCTCAATATCGTTGGATGTTCCCATTTGAGAGGTAGAGAGTTGTACATATAGCCTTGTAAGTTTTTTTTTATTAAAGACCACTGCAATCTTCTAATTTCTTTTATTTTCCTTTGAGAAAGACATATGGCAGTGCTGAAAAGTTATGTTGGGAATAAGGCCCGGCCAGAGGGATGCATTGCTGAGCGGTACATAGATAAAGAATGCTTGACATTCTGCTCTATGTACCTAGACAATATTGATACGATATTCAACAAGCCTGAACGAAACAATGATAGGGGATATAATACTGGTGAATTGTCCATTTTTTCATGCCCTGGTCGTCCATTTGGAGGGCCCAAAAGGGGCAATTTCCTTGACTCAGAGCTGGAAAAAATTCATACATTTATATTGAACAATTGTGATGAGCTTGAGGACTATATAAAGTAAGCTTTTAATGTTAATTAAAGCTTGTACCTTTGTTCTATATTTTGATATGTTCAAAGGCAAATTTATACAAGGTGATTGTTTTTGTCTATAGTGCGCATAAAATGGAGTTGGAGGCAGAGAGTGCTGAAAATGTGGACCAAAGGCACGATAGAGAATTTGCAAAATGGGTTAAACAACGTGTATGTTTGTAGTGTCATTTGGACAGCCTACTTTTTTTTATCTCTAATACAATAAATTACTGATTTAGGTGAAATTGTCCTTACTAGGTTATGTATGGCAGCGAGGCTTCCAATGGTGAGCTTCGAGCATTAGCATTTGGGCTAGACAACCGAGTTTGCATGTATACGGGCTGCATGGTTAATGGGTATAGGTTTCACACGGAAAATCGGGAAAGGCAAAGAAAGACTCAAAACAGTGGTATTGTAGTTAGAGGTGAGCATGGTAACAATATGATCGATTTTTATGGTGTGATACAACAAATTATTGAAGTAAGATACTGGCTCGGGAAAAAAAAGGTTATAGTATTCAAGTGTGACTGGTGGAAGACCGATGATAGTGCTGGGATGCAAGTGGACAAAGAATGGGGTATCACAAGTGTCAATTCGTCCAGAAAATGGTATGAAGACCAACCATATGTCCTCCCTCAACATGTCCAACAAGTCTTTTATCTTGAAGACTTGAAACTAGGCAAAAACTGGTTTGTCGTCGAGAGGTTCAGTCCAAGGCACTTGTATGATGTTCCTGAAGATTTAGAAAAAGAACCAATTGTTGAGGAAATATATCAAGAAGAAGCAACTGGGGATTTCACTATTATAATAGACCTCGACAATCCACCATTACTTTCAAGAGAAGACAATGAGATACCGAAGGCTGTACCTTCATCCATTGTACATGCTGAGAAGTCAAAAAATAGCTCAAATGGCACCTTTGAAGACTTCATTAATGATGATGATGAAGTGAATGAACATGAGTCTAACAATGAGGAAGACGAAGAGGAGATTCTTAGTGATAATGACATCGATTCGGAATAGGTGAAATTGATGAGGACTACATGACACTAAGTTTAATCTCTTTAACTCCGGCTAACTAGTTTTTATTCCTAAATTATACTATGCTGTAACACTAACTTCTTGTTACTTTTAGATGGCTGGACCAGGAAAGCGAGGCCAAATGCTGCAGAGAAAAGCTCAAGGTGCACAACAGCCTGCAATACCTAATTCAGTTGGAAGCAATCAACCAAGAAGTGCATCCAAGAGTGTATCCTCAGAGAATGCAATATCTGTCACTCCAACTTCTTCACCTAGAGAAATTGCTAGTGAGAGTAGGATGATACACCCTCAGACATCTGAGTCTCGTGTATCCGGAGAAAATGAGACTATTCCAGTTTCTAATGAGCAAGAAAATGGTAAGTTAGACTTCATTTTCACGGCTGAAATTAAAAACCAAGTTTCTATTTCATGACTGACTTTGTTAATGTGGTCAAAGTAATGTATGGACTGATATTTGTTAATAGCTATGCTGCTGTCAGCAAGAAGAAGAGGACATACACGAAATCTATCATTATCAAAAAAAAGGGAGGCTAATGAGATGCTCACCATTGAAATTGATGATTGTATTCGGCAGATTGTTGGGAAGGATTCTCAATACTTCATCACAGAAGGGGGTTGTGTTGTTAGGAAGGTTACTAGGCTTAATGTTCCAAAGTGGTCCCATCTCAATCCCGGTGACCGAGAAGGCATATACAGCACGGTTACGGTATTTGTTGACCTGTTAATACTCTAATTTCATCCAGAAAGTATGAGACATTTTACTGCTTTAGATTTGCACTACTTTTGCACTCAAATCTTCCTTAGATTTAATATGTCATTTTCACATAGATTTGCTTGGTTTTAAGTAGATTGCACTGTTATTGTAGGATGACTTTCGATTTCCAGAGCACATCACCTCAAAAACTGCTATTAATAGGCAGTTAAACACACAATATCGAAACCATCGATATCGGCTTCACAAGTATTTCCAGAGTTTTGAATCAAGGCAAGAAGCATTGAGGCAAGTTCCTGAAGGTGTGAGTGAAGAAGATTGGAAGTGGCTGGTCAGCTACTTTGAAAATGATGAATTTAAGGTTAGCTTGTCAAAATAACCTATCCTTTTATTAAATTTCAGATTTCACTTCACAAATTTGCTAATCTTTGTCAGTTAAAATTTTCACTAATTTGTGGCAGAAAATTAGTGAACGTAACAAGCAAAATCGTGCCAAAAATGACTGCCACACTACTGTTGGCACAAAATCGCTTGCAAGAGTTGTTGAGGAAAAGGTAATCTGAAACCCAGCCAACACTTGTACATGTACATCCTTTTTGTCATATGACTGAAAATGAAAAAATTGAAAATTTGGACAGAAAAGGAAAGAAGATGTCGAGCTTTCAGAGATAGACATGTTTGAGTTAAGTCGAAAGTCAAAGAAGTCAGGGGGGCTGGTAAATAACAAAGCAAAAGAGATCTTGGTGAGCTGTTTCACTTGGATAATGGATTTTTAAATTATTGACATCCATTCCAGCTACATAATGATCATATTTTTTACTTGCCTAGGACAAAATGAGGGAATTGCAGGCTACAACTTCAATGACTAGCAAGGAAATATGCGAGCAAGAACTTGGTTACATACCTGGACACATCCGCGGTCGTAGTGCAACCAAGAAGCAAGCTGCTGAGGTAGAACGCTGGAGGCATGAGATTGAGGACAGCCGAAAAAGAGCAGATGAAGCAGAAAAATGAGCTGCAGAAGTAACTCAACAATTCACTGCTCAGCAAGAGTTGATTAAGACCTTGCAACAGCAACAAACAGAAACAAGAAGCCTGTATGATGAGTTAGCTAACCAGCTGAAAGACTTGCACAAATAAGCAACTTCTGTGTCAGGTATAAATAAATTGTTTGCTCTTCATAGTTATTACAATTGAGGCACTTGAATTCTGGTTCTACAAAATAGAGATTCATTTTTAATACAATTGGGTTGCTTGATGTCAATTTAGTTGCTTGATGGCACTTGAAATCTGGTTCCACCAAATCTGATTCCTGTTTAATGCAATTGAGTTGCTTGAGGCTGATTTAGGTGCTTGAAATCTTGTTCATGTTTAATTACAGCCATTGAGGTGCTGGATGTTGCAACCAAAACTTTGGTGTTTTTAAAGCAAAGGTGTTTGAATGTTGGGATGTATTCCACTTTTTTCTTTGTCGAACTCATCTAAATTTTTCTGTATCAGAATTTTTTTTTGTGCTAAGGAAAAAGAGGCACCTGTGATTGTGCGTGTGTGTGTGTGTTTTTTTTCTTGATATACTGTGTGGTTCACGATCATCTAGGCTCTCAATGATTTTAGGATTTTATTGTTGTTATTGTTATTGTTATTGCATATATATTTGTGAACATGCAGATATTTATTGTGTTTGTATTGTTATTCTATATTTCACAGAATATACATTCAATGTCTTATTTGCTATAATTTCACTTTATTTTTGTGTTAAGCAATTTACTTAGATTGCTATAATTTCAAATTAGAGTGACATTAGTTTTTATAATATGGTGCCTATCTAGAAGTGTAGTTCCAGTTTTAACACCAGTGCTCATTGCTTCAATTTTGGTAACGTGTAGGTTCTAACACGATTCCCAAGAAGAAGAAGCCAGTCATTGCTGTGAAGATGGTTTTTGATTTGAAGACTACAAGGCCTATCGTGCTCATGTTTTGTTCTAGATGGGAATCGTGCTCATATTTTTGTATAGAACTTTACTACTCTCTATTGTGGATGGGAAATCACTAGTATTGTAACTGAATGGCTTATTTTGGATGGTGCATGGTTTATGACTCATTTGAGGCAACATTTATATATATATGTATTTGGGTTGATCTTCTATTGGAAATGAATGTTGGCTTTCTTTTCGTATGTTGGCTTTTTTTTTCTCCTTGCTACTCAATGAACGTTTTGTGATTGTTGGCAGCTATGTTGCGTAATTAACATTAGATTATTGCTTTTTACAAAAAAATAAATGACAATAAAAAAGTTGTCACTGCCAACAAGTTTCACTAGTGACACCAGAAAGTCGTCACTTTTTATGGATGGAAAACAATGACAACAAAAGTCGTCACTGAACGGAAGCATAATGTGACAACTCCAAGGGTTGACTATGACAAGAATTTAGCCAGCTTAGTGACAATAAAAGTCGTCACACAATGTACAACAATGAGTGACGACAAGAGTCATCACAAAAGCGAAATCGTTTGTGACGACTTTCAACAGTCGTCACATGGACCCCCTTTTGTGACATAGAACTAGTGACAGCTCTGTGACAGCAGTAAAAGTCGTCACTGACTTTTTTTGTGACGACTTCTGAATTTTTAGTGACGACTTTCGCCTGTCACAGAAACGCAATTTTCTTGTAGTGGTACTTTTACGTCCCTTACAAATTCATATTAATTAAATTTAATCTTATCTAGGTTTCCGACTAGTTTTTTGTCGGAATCCACTACGTGTCTTGCATGTGATCACGTGATCACTTTTTAAGGGCAAAATTGTCAAATCAAAATTTGCATAATTCAATCCATAGTCTCTCACATTTCACAAAATGAATTTTTTTGTCCCTCACATTTTACAAAATGAATTGTCTCGTCCCTCACATTTCACAAAATGAATTTTTTCATCCCTCATATTTTACAAAATAAAAATTTTCATTTCTCATTGTTCATGTGTATGAATAACTTTTTTTAAAACTAATTTATATATCTATTTGATCTCACATGGACAATACGAATAGCATGTAATATATCTCTATTTAATTTTCGCCTAAACATACTGTTTTTGTGAAATTAAAATAGATATATACAGGGGTTTAAAAAAATTGTTAGTTTTTCACTCATGTTCATTCCTTTTACTCGAAAATTGAAAACAAAGAAAACATTTAATTCTAAACATTATCAAGTGTTTATATCGAATTAAATTTAGACAGAAAAAATAAACAAAGGAAAAGTATGACAAAAAGAAGTAAGTAATTGACACTTTCAAATTTTAAAATAGTCATAAGATAAGAAATTCAACTGTTGGTCTTAAAGGTAGCGAGTAAAAATTTCAGATTTAAACTGCAATTTGTTAGCATGACTATAGAATTCGAATTAACACCGATTAATTAGATACTCTTATTAAACAACTCAATAAATGAATTATTACTAAAATAGAAAAGACTACAAATATTGAATAGATTCAGATGGTGAAATCATATATATATATATATATATATATATGTTTAAAACAAAATTATTAGATTTAAACCCATGTATATATCGATTTGTTTAGGTGAAATCAAATAGAGATGTATTACATATTATTTGTACTGTTTATATGAAATCAAATAGATATATTCATGAATTAAAAAAATAAAAACTATTCGTACACGTGGTCAATGAGAGATAAAAAAATTCATTTTGAGAAATCTGAGAGATGAAAAAATTTATTTTGTGAAATGTAAGGGATGAAATGATTCATTTTGTGAAATGTAAGGGACTATAGATGGATTATGTAAATTTTAATTTGATAATTTTGCCCCTAAAAAATGTAAAATAATAATTTCCAAATAAAGGGACATTTTTAAAATAACATGAGGGATTTTCCAATTCCATAAATTGAATTTAGAGTTTCTATTAAAAGATGAGATATTGAAGGAAACCAGTTAATCACAAGTAAACTAGGGTTTTTGATTAAAATTTTAGGGTTTCTAATCTTTTTAAAACAAAATAAGGTTTTAAATCAAACCCAAAGAAATACACTTTAGTATCTTATTTATAAACAATCTCCTAATTTTCGGGGCGTCACACAATTCACTCGCCTGTCCAAATTTGCCCCTGAGTTGATTGTGATGGAGCAACGGCGAATTAGGCGTTTTATCCAGGGCCTAAACGTAGAGATTCAGAAGGACCTCGCAGTGGCTCAAATCAATGCTTTTAGCGAGGCCGTTGAGAAGGCCCAACGGGTAGAGAGTGCCCGGGTACAAGTATGGAACTTCCAGGCGAAAAAGCGGGGCTTTCCTGGAAGCAGCTCTGGACAAGGGGATAAAGGTACTCCCTCCAAGTTCGGACGCGGAGCTGGAGGTGGACGACAGTCAGGTTCCGGCAGAGGGGCTCAGTCTAGTGGTGGCCCAGCCGGGAGAGGCCAAGGCGGAAACTTCCAAAAGGGTTCAGGTTTGGCGTCCCGCGGGCCGGGCCTTGTGGGTACTGCGGAAAGCCGAATCATTCCGAAGATAATTGCTGGAAGAAGGGAGGCAAATGTTTGCGTTGCGGAAGCGCAGACCACCAGCTTGCTGCCTGCCCACTCTTAAAGCAAGACGGAAAGGGAACTCAAACCACATCAAAGACCAATACGGGACAGAATAAGGGGAATGAGGCGAAACCTAAAGTGTCAGCTCGAGTATATTCGTTAGAACCTCTATAGGTCTCAGATTCCTCAGAGGTCGTAGAAGGTACGATCCCTATTTTCCACCGTTTTGCCAAAGTTTTAATTGATCCTGGTGCCACTCATTCCTTTGTTAACTCTGATTTCATGTGTGGCATCGATATAAACCTGCTAGTTTACCATACGACCTAGAAGTTAGTACACCTACGGGGAATCAACGTTTGGTTACTAGTATGGTTTATAGGGATTGTGAAGTGTGGGTAGGAGAGAAAAGATTGTTAGGAGATTTGATAAGTCTGGTCATTAAGGGGTATGATGTGATTTTGGGTATGGACTGGCTAGCCAAGTATAACGCCCAACTGGATTGTAAAACAAAAGTGGTAGAATTTCGCATTCCTGGTGAGGCGACCTTAAGGTTGGATATAAGGGGTCGGTTAGCCTCATCTGCTTTGATTTCGGGCATTCGGGCTAGGAAATTGCTAAGTAGAGGGGCGCAAGGATTTTTGGCCTTTCTGATCAATACCCCTTCGGATAAAGTAAAGATAGAGGATGTGCACATAGTGAAGGAATTTCTGGACGTGTTTCCTGATGAGTTAGTAGCCTTACCTCCGGAAAGAGAGATTGAATTCAAAATAGACCTGCTACCGGGATCCTCACCTATCTGAGAAACACCATACCGAATGGCTCCTGCTGAGCTCAAGGAGCTAAAGTTACAATTACAGGACCTTCTGGAGTGGGGATTCATTCAAGAGAGTGGGTCTCCTTGGGGAGCTCCTGTACTTTTTGTGAAGAAAAAAGATGGTGGGTTGCGGATGTGTATCGATTATCGGGGCCTGAATAATATTATGGTGAAAAATAAGTATCCACTGCCCCACATAGATGAGTTGTTCGACCAGCTACAAGGAGCAGTGGTCTTTTCAAAATTGGACCTCCGACAAGGGTATTATCAGTTATTAATCAGGAAGGAGGATATTCCGAAAACTGCCTTCAACTCGAGATATGGGCATTACGAGTTCGCAGTTATGCCCTTTGGATTAACCAATGCCCCTGCCGCCTTCATGGATTTAATGCATAGGGTGTTTAAGCCTTACCTGGATCGATTTGTAGTAGTCTTCATCGATGACATCCTGGTCTATTCCAAGACACGTGGCGAGCATGAGCAGCACTTGAGGATTGTCTTACAAACCTTAAGAGATCATCAACTGTACGCCAAGTTCAGCAAGTGCGAATTTTGGCTGGAGAAAATTGCTTTCCTGGGGAACGTAATTTCTCAAGAGGGTATTTCAGTTGACCTGGCAAAAGTAGAGGGTGTGACTACTTGGAAGAGGCCAGAAAATCCCACCGAGGTCCGCAGCTTTCTAGGACTGGCTGGATATTATCGGCGTTTCATCAAGGACTTTTCCAAACTAGCCGGTCCTCTAACCGACTTGACAAGGAAACATGGTAGGTTTAGTTGGAATGCACGAAGTGAGACAAGTTTTCAAGAGTTAAAGAAGAGATTGACCATGGCTCCAGTTCTCGTCTTGCCAAATGGAGGGGACGGATTTGCCGTGTATACGGACGCGTCACGAGAAGGCTTGGGTTGTGTGTTAATGCAAAATCGAAATGTGATATCTTTTGCCTCGAGAAAGTTAAAACCTCACGAGCAGAACTACCCAACCCATGATCTGGAGCTAGCTGCCGTTGTTTTCGCTCTTAAAAAGTGGAGACACTACCTATATGGGGTAATCTTTGAGGTTTACTCCGATCACAAAAGCCTGAGGTACCTCTTCTCACAGAAGGAATTGAACATGAGGCAGCGACGGTGGATGGAATTTCTGGAGGATTACGATTGTACTATCAACTACCATCCAGGAAAGGCGAACGTAGTAGCCGATGCTTTGAGTCGCAAGGCGCAAGTAGCAGGATTAATGATTAAAGAGTGGAATTTGCTCGAGTCGGTTTGCGAGTGGAAACCCTGCCTTGGGAGCCATAAAGTGATTTTTGGCAATATTAAAGTGACTTCCACCTTCTTGGAAAGGATTAAAGAAGCTCAAAAGGAAGATGCACTGGTGCAGAAATGGGGAGAGAAAGTGGGAAAAGGAGAAACCACTGACTTCCATTTTAGTCCTGAGGGTATTTTAAAATACCGAAACTGAATAGTGGTACCGAAGGATGAATCATTGAAAACGGAGATTCTAGAGGAAGCTTATCGATCCAAGTATACAATCCATCCGGGTAGTAGCAAGATGTATCAGGATCTGAAAGGAACCTATTGGTGGGACAATATGAAGAAGGAAATTGCGTTGTACGTGCAAAATGTCTTGTTTGCCAACAGGTTAAAGCGGAGCATCAAAAACCATCGGGCTTGTTACAACCCCTTGAGATACCTGAATGGAAGTGGGAAAACATCACCATGGACTTCGTTTCAGGTTTGCCGCGAACGCAACAAGGACACGATGCCGTTTGGGTGATCGTCGATCGATTAACCAAGTCGGCCCATTTCTTGCCGGTAAGCATGAAGTATTCCATGGACAGGTTGGCCCAACTGTACATGGATGAGATTGTAAAGCTGCACGGTGTTCCGGTGAGCATCGTCTCCGATCGAGATCCACGTTTCGTATCTCGGTTTTGGCAAAAGTTTCAGGAGACTCTAGGAACGAAACTCAACTTGAGCACAACCTATCACCCTCAGACGGATGGACAATCGGAACGAACCATTCAAACTCTCAAGGACATGCTACGAACTTGCATTCTCGATTTTGGAGGCAACTGGGGTCAACACATGACCTTAGTAGAGTTTGCATACCACAATAGCTACCATTCATCGATTCAAATGGCTCCATACGAAGCACTATATGGACGAAAATGCCGATCACCAATTTACTGGGACGAAGTTGGCGAGAGGAAGGCACTGGATCCAACCACTATTCCCTGGATGGAAGAGGCTCGAGAAAAGGTCAAGTTGATACGGCAACGACTCCAAACTGCTCAAAGCCGACAAAAGAGTTACGCCGACAATCGAAGAAAAGACTTGGAGTTCGAAGTTGGAGACCGTGTTTTCCTCAAGGTTACACCGTTACGGAGGGTAGAGGAAAGAAATTGCAACTGAGGTTCGTCGGACCTTACAAGATCCTACAGAGGATAGGTGCGGTTGTGACAGCCCCACCTCACCCTAAGGCGAACCAAAGGGTTCGGTGGACAGCCTGCCCAGCTCTCGCCAGGACTAACGGTTCAGATTAGAGCGATCGAATACGTTCCGGACCGTACAACGCGCATAGACAAGTCAAAATCCCAGAATAAAACAAAACGAAATCGGAGTCGGCCATGAATAGGAACCGACATGGCAAAACCCAACCAAACGTCAAGCAAATATTTACATCTCAAAAGTTAGCATATACAACCCAAAGGGCATACCAAAGTGATTCAAAAGTGGATACATGTACGGTTTGCCAAATCCAAAAGAGAAACGGACCCAAAAGTATATTTAGGGTTTAAATCAATGAGCTATACAAAAGATATGTCTAACTAGCTCAATTCGGCAACCATTTGTCAAATCCAGTCCAAAAGTATTTATTTTCCTGTAAGGAAAACAAAAAGGAACAGAAAGGGGTGAGCTTGCGCTCAATGAGGTACCAAACATATAGCAGAAAATCATGGCATTTCACATTTAACAAATCAGATACACATGCCAGATGTAAAGTAAAGTAACTAATGATTCAAATCAGAAGGATACAGGTGGCTCTCAGGAGCCAAATTTCCAGCGCAATACTTGATCCAAACCGGTTGACTCTCCGTCAACGTATATAGAACCAACGCATCCGTAGACCTCACTTCGCACCGAATTCCGTCCACCAAACACCCCTTTACCGGGCCCGCTCACCGTATTCGAACATAAATGGTAATACTCGAGTATACCCGGAATCAAGGGTCTCAATACCCAAAATCCCCGAACAGACTACCGTGGTTCGTTATCTAATATTCCAGGCCCTTGCCGGCCCGACTCGAATAACTTAGCCATAGGATTGAGCTCATAGGTCATAGAAATCTGAACAGATGCAGACACAGATAACAGATTCAAATTTTGCATAGTAAATTGGCATATGAACAGACAAGAGAACGAGTGTGATAAAGTACACCCTCGTCTCGAACAAATAAACAGATTGCAGAGCAGAAATCAAGTTAAACAACAATGGAGGGGAGTGATACACTCACCGATTCAGCTTCAAAAGTTTTACTTCAGATTGGCCTTAATCGCCAAGAAACCCTAAAATAATCAAAATAAACCAATTGAAGGTTTCACATCCATAATCGAGTAAACAAAATGCACATGAGGCTCGACTACTAGTCGTATGCCTCGCCAAATAATTACAAATGCAAGGGTACAAAACATCATTTTTGGGAATAAAAAGATAACATGAAGACCTAGGTTCAACAACCCAAAAGCCCTTTCATTTCTACCAAAAGGCAAATCCAACTTAAAAGAACCAAACGGCCTAGAAAATCGGGCAGCACTTCCCCTAAATTTCTTACTTTTCCAGCCATTAAGGCTTCACTATTTCCTCAAATCAGTCCCAACATCTCACACAAAAGTCATCTCATTTCCCAAAAGCCGTTCACGAGGCTCAAAGTAGTACAAGTACAAAAGTTAGCTAGGAAATGACCGGAATGAAAGCAAGCCCTAAAACATGCAAACAAGTACAAGGAGACTCGATAACGAGTCATAAACCAATGCCAAGTATGACCCCAATAGGGTTCCATAAACATATACAAACATTAAAGAAAACCAGAAATTTCGGACATGCAATTAACTTTGGCCCTGAAAAAAACAGGTTTTGACTTTACTTTACGGTAATAGCACCAAATGCACCACGATTATCGGATGAGGGTGAAAGACCCACCATTTCGAAGCTAAAAGACAGGGCTACAACATCACAGAAGGTCACTCAACCCAGTTTTGAGTGCAAACAGGTAAAAAATGCAAGATACTTCATCAACAACGTAAAACAGATTCACCAAAATGTATTCTAGCGGAAACATCATAACTCAGGCTCTACAAGTCCAAATCCAGAAATTCCAAAACCAGTTGAAAGATAAGAAACAGGGATAAATTTCATCAGAAGGCCTCAACAACCAATTCGGAAGCAATTCCAGCCAAAACAACCAATTACAGTCGCAAATCCCAATTTCGGGTAAACCAGAACAGCAATAGTAATTTCGACTTTTCTCACTCTACACTACTCCGATTGACCTGAAATTTTGTAGGCACCTCTAAAATGTCATTCCATACAACTTTTATGTTTTGAGGTAAGGCCAATTCGGCCTCTATCTAGGACCAAAAATTTCGGACAGAATGAAGAACCAAGAACCCTAATTTTCCAGATTTCTTCCAAAACAGAAATTAATTGCAATCTTCCACTTTTTCCACCTCCTAGAGTCATTAAACATCATTTCCCATCATCAAGGATAGCCACAACATCACATTCATATTAAACCAGAAAATTCATCAATAAATTGAAACTTCATCAATTCATCCAAAACCAAGAAGTAAACCACAAAATTCATCACTTTAACTACCACTAGGCACTAATTAAGCTTCATTAAGTGAAGGAGAAAGTTCAATCACCACTCACCTAGTAAACAAGAGAGGAAGAGTTGTTTTTCACCTTAGCTTCCCAAAACACTTCACCAAACGACTTACTAACACCTAAAGAAGAGATTTTATGGAGTAGAAACAAGTCTAAGTGATTGCTTTGGATGGATGCCAAACTTTGAAGAGTTTTTCTTTCTTCCTTGCTCAAGGTGGCCGGCCACAATGGAGGTAAGAAATGGTGATTTTTGTGGTAATTTTTGAGATATTTAATCAATTGGTCAAATAAGTCAAAAAGGTGAATAGTTGTCATAAGTTACAACCACTCTTAAGGTGACACTTGTCACTTCCTTTAAAACATCTCTATCCTTTAAGTCCCTCTCACATCAATCACATCTCAACCTCTACTTATCTCTTAACACCCGATAAATTTCAACCAGTATCCGAAACTTAACCTAATTGGCCGAATTTTTCCGAACTTCTCACACTAGTGGGTCCCACGTCCGGTATACGCTCTTAATTTCTCAAAATGTATTCGATACTAGAAAAATCATCTAAAAACTATATTTACTCATAAAAATTATCTAGAAAATATTCCGGATACAGAAAGTGCAGAAAACAAGTCATGAAAAATGCGAAAACCTAGAAAATGCAATTTACGGGTTCTCACAGCGGTGGCATATGGACTAGAGCTGCCGTCAAGTCTCTCGAGAATTCACGACGTCTTCCACGTCTCGATGCTCAAGAAATACTATCCCGACCCATCCCATATCTTACAACCCGAGGAGATCGACGTGGACGAATCGCTTGCTTACGAAGAAAAACCTGTCCAAGTGCTTGACCGGAAAGTCAAAGAGCTCAGAAACAAGCAGATTCCGTTAGTGAAGATACTATGGAGAAACCATGGGGTAGAGGAAGCTACCTGGGCAGTGGAAGAGGAGATGCGAAAGAAATACCCTGAACTTTTCGTGAGTTAAGGTGAGAAATTTCGAGGGCGAAATTCTTTTAAGGGGGAGAGAGTGTGAGAACCCGTAATTTTTCCCATTTTCTAGGTTTTATTATCTTTCATGGCTTGTTTTCTGCATTTTCGTGATTAGGAAAAATTCTAGATCTTTTTAAGGAGCAGATATATTTTTTAGATGATTTTTCTAGTATCGAATAGGTTTTGAGAAATTAAGAGTGTATACCGGACGTGGGACCCACTAGTGCGAAAAGTTCGAAAAAATTCGGCCAACTAGGTTAAGTTTTGGATACTGGAATTAATTTACCGAGTGTTAAGAGATAAGTAGAGGTTGCAATTTGGATTGGTGTGAGAGGAAACAAAGTGATAGACTTGCATTAATGGAGGTGACAAGTGTCACCATTGGATTGGTCCTTAAGTAAGACTACTATTCCTTTTCTTACCATTGACCAAATAAATCAAAAAAATAACCAAAAATTCACCATTTTCTCTTCATCTTGGCCGAGCTCCTTGAGCAACAAAAGAAAGAAAACTCTTCAAGATTTTGGCTTCAATCTTGCTTCAATCAACTTACTCAACCATCCAACCTTGATTTTGCTCCATAAAACCACTTAAGGGAGTGATAGTGAAGTGTTGTGTGGAGTTATTTGGAAAGCTAAGAGGACTTGTTGCTCTCTCTCTCTTGTTTCTAAGGTGAGTTGTGAAGAACCACTCTCCTCCCTTTTATTGATGCTTAAATCAAGCTTAGTGGTAATATGAGATGCAATATTATGGATTATTTCTTGATTTGTGGTTGAATTGATGAAGTTTTATAATTTTTGGGGATTTTTCTGTTTTAATATGAACATGATTGTGTGGCTATATATGATGATTGAAAATGATGTTTAAGGACTCTATGAGGTGGAAAAAGTGGTTAATTGCAAACAATTTCTGTTTTGGAAGAAATCTTTGAAAATTAGGGTTTGATGTTCTTCATTCTGCCCGGTTTTGTAGCTCATAGTTAGAGGCCTAATTGGCCTTGACTTAAAACATGAAAGTTGTAGGTAATGATATTTTAGAGGTTCCTACAAAATTTCAGGTCAATCGGAGTAGTGTATCTTGAGAAAAGTCGAAATTACCCTTGCTGTTCTGGTTTTACCCGAATTGGAGAATTGCTTCTGTAATTGGTTATTTTGGTTAGGAATTCTTCCGAATTGGTTGTTGATGCCTTCTGATGAAATGTATCCCTATTTCTTAGGTTTCAGCTGGTTTTGGAATTTCTGGATTTGGACTTGGATAGCCTGATTTATGATGTTTCCGCTAGAATGCATTCTGTGAATCTGTTTTTGTGATTCTGGTGTAGTATCTTGCATTTTTGACCTGGTTACACTCGAAAATGGGTTGAGTGACCTTCTGTAATATTGTAACCCTATCTCTTAGCTTCGAAATGGTGGGTCTTCCATCTTCATCCGATAATCGTAGTGTCTTTGGTGCCATTACCGCAAAATGAGGTCGAAAACTGTTTTTTTTTCAGGGTTACAACTAGTTGCATTTCCGGATTTTCTGGTTTTCCCTAATGCTTGTATATGTTTATGGAACCCTATTGGGGTCGTAGTTGGCATTGGTTTATGACTCGTTATCGAGTCTCATTGTACTTGTTTGCATGTTTTAGGGCGTGACGGTGGTTCACGACGTTCTTTTGACGGTAGTGCATGAAACACCATTTGCAAGCTTGGTGAGTGTACTACTCACTTATGTGTTACTATATAGCTTCGATACTTGAACTTGATGAGTTGAATGTTAATTGATTGAAGTGAGAGCGTACTTTATCACTCTCACTTATTGTTTCTCTTGTTATTGGAATGTTACATGAAATGTTACATGAAATGAAAGTACTTGATTTGGTGTCGATTGGACGAGTATCCAACGACTACAATTGTTATCTTTGAGCTCAACCCCATTGGTAGTTGATTGAATCGAGCCGGCGAGGGCTTCGTCGTGCCAATTAATGATCCTTGGGGAAATGTTATATGGAATCTTGTAGTATGAGAGACTCTCGATTCCGGTATACTCGAGTAATACCACAGTGCAAGTGTTTGGAGTTCGGGCCCGATAGGGGTATGTTGGGTGGAAGGAATGGAAGTAAAGTGGAGTCTACGGTTGGTTACTCTTAAACATTGACGGAGGGTCAATGAGCTTCGATCAAGAATGCAAACGAGGAAAAGGGCTCTTGAGAGCCGCTCGTATCCTTTTATCACCACCATTAATGTGTGCCTTTGTTTACTTTTGATGAATTGAAATGAAAAGCTTTATGCCTATGTGAACTTTATTGCTTGGGTAGTATTCTCACTGGGCAATTAGCTCACTCTATTCCTTTTGTTTTCCTTACAGAAAAATAACTACTTTTGGACTGCAATTGATAATTTGTTGCCGAAATGAGCTAGTTGGACATATCTTTTGTATAGCTCATTTATTGAAACCCTAAATGTACTTTTGGGTCTGTTTCTCTTTTGATTTGGCAAACCATACATGTATCCACTTTTGAATACTTTTGTATGCAACTTTGGATAGTAAATACTAAAGTTGAAGATGTGAACGTTGGCTTGGTTTTGGTTGGGTTCTCACGGGTCGGTTACTATTCATGGCCGACTCCGGATTTCATTGTTTTTTTATTTTGGGTTATTTTGCCATTTTGACTTGTTTACGCGCGTTTGTAAGTTCCAGAACGCAATAGATCGCTCTAACTACACCGTTAGTCCTGGCGAGAGCTGGGCAGGCAGTCCGCTAACCCCTTTGGTTCGCCTTAGGGGAAGGTGGGGCTGTCACACAATGTCTTGCATTTTCTGTTCTGCAAAGAAGAGTACATTCCTAGGATTGAATTTGTTGCTCGTTTGGATGATGAAGTTTCTGTGTTTTGCTACTTAGATGTGCGAAGGGTAGCTTATATCATCAAACCCAAAAAAAATTGTAGGAATTCATGACTGTCTTTTTCGGTCCCTTTTATGCATAATCTGGAGTAAAAATTATTGGGAATGCATAGGATGGGGTTGGGTTTTGATGATCAAATTCATAAAACGTTGTTTGGTTGAGATGTTGACTTGATTTGCTCCCTAGAGTAATGTCTCTTAGGTCTCCCTTTTATGACACAACATCCATGTGAACCTTTGCATTTGAGAAACCCAGCAGATTGCAGTTTTTAGATTCATTTGTTCTCGGGTATCATGTTTGGTTTTTTATTAACAAGGATGAATTCATGTGTATGTGAGAGGTGAAGTTTTAGGGGATTTTGGGAATAAATTTGCTGGCTTTGGTTTGGAATTGTGAGTGTTGCTTGAATAAGCTTAAAAATGGCGGCTGGAAAGGTTGTAAAAACCCAATGAAGAAGATGAAGCTTCGTAACATGCATGAAATAATTCTGAATTTTACACCTTAAGCCCCCCAAGTTTCCCATAATGCTACTTTGGCCTAGAGAATTAGTAAAACTAATCAACCGTGTCCCTCTAACATGTCAATTTTCTTTGATATGATTTCCTATTATTTGCAGACATATTTTTCATGGATTTTAGGATGAATTTGGAGATTTTAAGAACTTTTTTCTAGATTTATAGTTAATCTGACTCTTTTGGAATTTTGGCATTTTGTTGTTTAATCATGGCAGATAGTTTTTCATTTATGTTCGTGAGTTTTGTCATTCGATTGGTAGTTTTCGTCTCAAAGCCATTAATTTTAATTTCTTTCCTTTTAGACCCCTGGTATGTAATAAATTGACCCCTCGAACTTCATTCATTTTTTACAAGCAAGTCTCTACTCGTTTTAATTTCTTAGACATGGGTTGTTTGCCTTCTTTTAAGTGCCTTTGATTGATTCAATTTCATGCTTATTCCCATTTTATGTGATTATTTCTTGATTAAAGTGATGCCTTGACTCATTTATTTATTTTGGAGGGTAAATAAGTAATTTCACTCCATGAGGGCCCCAACTCAAGGGAGGTACACCCTAACCCTTATTTCTCACTTTATTTGATCCTACGTGTCCTATGTGACTTTATGTGTTTAATTGCATGCCTATTGAAAGTGTTTTATATTTATTATTTTATTTACTTATTTATCGGCTTTAGTTTTGTATATTTATTTTAATTCAATTTTGATCATTTGAAAGGCACTTGAATGCCAAATTTGTAATAGTTAGGTATTTATTTTAATTATTTATTTCATTTCCCCCTTTAGATTGTAGTAGGGCCCCCCTAATGTAATTGCTAGGGTTTGTTTGCCTTGGTGATTTGCATGTTTATGCCTATGTGTTTAATTGCTTTCCCTAGGTTTTTGCATCTAGATAAGCATGCTTATGTGCTACGTGCTATGTGAAAATATGTGTCTTGCATGTCTATTTGCTTTTAGCATTATATCTGATTATGTGGATGGAATGCACGTTACCATGGCTAGTTGAATGCTAGTCATGGTCTCCCCCTCGAGCTCTTACAATGTCCAATGCTTGTGAGAGAACGTCAGTTAAGGGCTAGTCCAATGCTAGACCCAATAGGGCCGTTCCCCTTTTGCTAGTATCATATCTGCATGCCTCACTGCAACTTCATGCATATTTTCATTTTAGTATTTCTCACTTCTGCATGCTCCCCTAACCTTTCCCTTACACATTTAGGATTGCATCCTCATTTTAGACTGGGTCATGTGCTTGTATAGGTTAGGGAGTCATCCTTCTGGTAAGGGAAATGGACGAGTATGGCTACACATAGCCTTAGCACGCTCGTTTTCTTTCTAACCAAAAGGCAAATCAAAAGTCACGATTTAGGGTCTCCCCGTACCCGTCTTGCTTGCATTCCTCTAGGGCTCATGCATTTCCAAGGCACATTTCACATTTTTACTTCACAGACTACCACTTTTCACTTTTCACTTTTCACTTCACACACTACCACTTTTCACATTTTCACTTCACACACTATCACTTTATCATTCTCACTCTTCACACTATCACTTCACACTCTCTCACATTTGTACACGTGCACTTTTACATACTCATTTGCACCCTTGCACTTTACACACCCATTTGCGCACTTGCACTTTGCACACTTGCACCTGGCACTCGTTTTTACACTCAAAGACATTTTTCGTACACACTCATTTTTCCTCATTATTACTCGAGCATTCATTTGCATTTATTCGTGACCTCTTTGAGGGTTCACCATTGGCTATCACAATTCATGTTATTAGGACAAATCGAGCCTCTAAAGAGACATTTTATCCCTTTCAAGCCACTCATTAGATTTAGGTTTGCATTCATGTTACACGCATCTAAAATGCAATACATCTTTTGGGTAGAAAATAGGAAAATTGTCACTAAATCACGCAACTAGCTTAGGCTAGGGTAAAAGGATGCCTTAGACTTTGTCTTTGCCTTCCCTTTCATCAACCGTGACCCCCGAACTCGTCTCTTTGATTTTCGTAGACTAGGAGTCATCTAAAAAGGTTTTTGCTTCATTTTTTCAAAAACTACTTTTTGGGTGACTTGGTACACCCAACTCAATACCAAGTGGCGACTCCTACTTTTATGTTTAAAAACCTTTTTAGATTATCATTTTGGCCAAACCGTCGCATTTAAAAAGTCCCATGGCCTTTCCCTTTATTTCTCACATTCACACACTTCACACATTTCATGCACACTACACATTATGACTGCAAACAACTTTATTTTTCTTTTTCTCAAAAAATGGGGCGCGACCGGAAGCAAGTGGAACTGTGACGCCCCGAAAAAAAATGAGTTTGAGAACCCGGAAATTTTCTAATTTTCTAGGGTTTATTTTTTTTAAACGCCTGCCTTTTCTACATTTTCTTGATTAGAAAAATTCCCCAGATCAAGTTTATGAGCAAATATAGTTTTCAAATGATTTTTCTAGTATCGGTTAGTTTTTGAGAGATTAAAAGCGTATTTTGGATGTGGGACCCGCAAGTGCGGTAAATGCATTACATTTTTGACAACTTGTTGGAATTTTGTATTAAGTGATATTAGTTTACAATGTGTTAAGATATTTGTATTGGAGAGACAAAAAGATAAGTTTTAAACCTAAAGGTGACAAGTGTCACCATTGTATTGGAAATAGCTTATGACTTACTATTCATTTTCTTGACTTTTGACCAATTGCTTAAATATCTCAAAAATCACACAAAATTCATTCTTGTCTTCAACCTCTTGGCCGATTCTCTCTCTAGCAAAGAAGGAAGAAAAACCTCTTCAAAGTTTGGCAATTATCTAGCTCAAATCCTCCAAAACACTTGCTTGATCTAGTTTCTACTCCATAAAATCCCTCCATTTGGTGCTAGTGAGTGATTTGGTGAAGTTTTTTGGAAAAGCTAAGGTGTCCTACAACTCTCCCTCTCTTGTTTACTTGGTAAGTGGTATATGAACACCCTCCTATATTTAATGATATTGAATTTATGCCTAATGGTGGCTTAAGTGAGGGATTATGTGTTTTATTTCTTGATTTGAAGTGAATTGGTTGAGTTTTTTATTTTTTGAGGAATTTTCTGGTTTCATGTGATCTTGATGTTGTGGTTGTTTATGATGGTTGGTAATAAGGGGTTATGACTCTAGTGGATGTATATGATAGGAAATTGCAACCAATTTTGGGTTTGGATTGAATTGTGAAAAGTTAGGGTTCTTCAACCCCAATTCTGTCCGGTTTTGGATCATGTGGTTAGAGGCCGACTTGGCCTTTGCTTCAAACATGAAAGTTGTAGGTATTGATGAGTTTGAAGTGCCTGCAAAATTTCAGGGCATTTGGAGTAGTGGAGAGTGAGTTATGCCGTTTTTACTGTTGCTGTTCTGGGTGATCAGAATGTGCGAACTGTGATTGTAATCATCTGTTTTGACTGGAATTGGTTTGGATTTTGTTGTTGGTGTCTTCTGATGAAATGTAGCTTGATGTCCTAGCTACCGTATGCCTTTGGAATCAATGCATTTGGACCTGTGTAGACTGAGTTGGACGAATTACAGCATTGTGTGATTTGGGAACCTGCAATTACGATTCTGGTTTGGTATTCTGCATTTTTGACTTAGTTGTGCTGGGATTTGGACTGAGTGACCTTCTACATTGTTGTATCCCTGGTTCTTAGCTTCGAAATGGTGGGTCTTACACCCTAATCCGATAATCGTAGTGCAAGTTGTGCCATTACCGTAAAATGACGTCAAAACTGTTTTTCTGGTTTGAGCTAAACTTTCATTTCCGGACTTTTCCCTAGCTTGACTTGTACTAGTACTGCTTGGAGCTTTCTGAATGGCTATTGGATGAACTTGTTGTTGTGTGTGTACCTTTGGGACTGGCTGAGGAAATAATGAAGCCATGATGGCTGGAAAAGTTAGCAAATTCAGGGGAAGTGCTGTCCGAATTTTGAAAGGATTTGTTTGCATTGAGTTTGTGTCTAAGACTTGGGTTTGAGCAAGGCAATGTTATTTGATGGATGATTTCTGAGCCATTGAGGTGAGTGACCTCAAACTCTTTCTAAAATTATTTATGAACCGTTTCTTGCATTAGTGACTTTTGAACTGTTTCCAAATTTACTCTTGAACCGCTTTCCCGCATTATTTACTTTTGAGCTATTTTCAAAGTTAATTTTGGAACTGTTTTCTTACATATCATGCTTGCTTGCATATCAGTGTCTTGTTATTATTGATTTTGCTTTCAATGATTGCTAAACGAGTTTTCGAGGCGAGTGTGTACTTTATCGCACTCGACCTAAATCAATGTGAAATTTTCATGATAAATGATTAAATGCTACTTGCGCATGAATGTAAGCCTTTTGGGCTGAACTGGCCATTGCCCCTTGTTACCGGTCGTCTCGAGCCAGTAACGGACTCGGTCGGGCGATTAGGAACTTGGGTGAACGTTTCGGTATACTCGAGTATTACCTTGTAGGTTGGTGGAGCCTGGCCAAAAGCCAGGGACGGGGTGAATGAATGCACGAATGAAAATGATGAAATGCAATGAAATGACAGGAGATCGAATGTATCCTTTGCACGAATGTTACTATCGCTTTCCATTGTACATGTTCCTTGAAATATTGATACTCCATATTTAATGTTTTGTAAATGTTGAAATTGTTTCTGGACTTATCATTTGATTTGAATTGAACATCATTGAAATGCACCATTGTTAAACAGATTTGATAACTGATTTTACTGGTTACTCGCTGAGCTTCTAGCTCACCCCAAAAAATGTTTTATTCCCCTCCACAGGGCTCAAGGCGAAGGAGTGGCTTGTAATGTTTATTCATGGATTATCTCATGTATGGATTGAATTTGGATTCCTTTTGTGTAATCATTCATATCGGGATTGTATTGAACGTTTAGAATTGATTGGATGTGTAATAGTCAAGTTTTGGACTTCCTCCTGTATAATCATTGTGACCAAGGATCAGAGTGGCGCAGTGGAAGCGTGGACGCTTCGCTTTTGATATGTAAATGTTGGAATATTTGATTTATATTGGAGATTTTATCTTGTATTTGTTTGAGGACTGTAGTGATCGACTGAGTCCCGGCGAGAGCTGGGCAGGCGGCCCGTTGACCCCTCTGGTTCGCCTTAGGGGAAAATGGGGTTGTGACAGGAACCTAACTCCTGAGAGCTCCTATATCCTCGTTGAGTGTGTCTATTTTAAATTGTGAATTGCTTGAATGTTACAGCTTTATTTCTCGCATAAATGCTATTGCTACTTGAACTATGTGTTTTGCATATTTTTTTGGCCTCACTGAACATTAGCTCATCCCATTAGATTTGTTTTCCTTAACAAGAGCCGGAATGGAAGGAGTTGTGGAGAAGCCGACTTGATGCACTTTTGATTAGGGTTTTAAATGTAATTGATTAGATGCCTTTTGAAAGTTGTATATTTTGGGGAAAGTGATGTACTTGGTATCTTGAAATGTAAGAATTGAATACTTATTAAGGAAGTGGCCTTTTCTTTGTAGTTCCGACTCTTACTGTTGAATGTTATCCATAAGTTTGAATTGTTTCGTAGTGAGTTCTGGCGAGAGTTGGGCAGGCGTCCTACCGATACCCTTTGGTTTACCTTAGGGGGAAGTGGGGGCGTCACAATAGATGCCACAATCAAACGCGATCTTTGATTAATAAGTCGCAAACACTTAAAGGAAACTCTAAGATGTTCAAGAAGCTTTGGAGAAAGCCAAGAAAATTCTCAAATCTGATGTATTATTCAACTTATGAAAAACGTTACCATGAGTAGGCTATTTCTAGCCTTACAAGTAATAAACCTAATGTGAATTGGAAGGACTAACACATGGCAAGATTTCATGAATAATAGGTACTTAAAAATCGGCTCTCAAGAGCATGCAAGCTGGCCAAAACTACTAACTCACTGAAATAACTAAAATGTGACTTGAAAATACTCCAAATAGCTATTTTAACAACTAACATTACTAACGATCCGATGACAAGTACTCGAACTAGGTTTTGGTCAATCATGATCCTCCTTTATTTGAACAACGTGGACAAGCTTCAGGTCTTCATGCTCAAGTCCCTCAATGACTTTTGGAACAATTTCTTGACTTTGTATCTCACGAACCAGCCCTTGAAGTTCCTCTCGCAGCTTCTTAGCTTGAGCGCGTGTCACCAGTCTTAGAGGAACTTGAATCTTATCGGATGGCTCATCTTGATTTGTATCAAGTTCTGTAGGAAGGACATGTATAACATCGCCATGTATTTGATACTTGATGTATTTTTTGACAAAATCTACATAGTCATGCTCTATAGTGCCAAAAGTACCTTGTTCTCATGATCTTTTTAGTCAATTAATGCTCATTCATGTGTGGTCTGCATACATCGCTGTGCACTTCATCATATAATCAGCTTTCTTTTCATCAATGCATTTTAGAAGGCCCCAATAAGATGTTTTCTTATACAACACTTCTATACTTAAGAAAAAAATTTGATGACATTGTACGTAAGAAACTTTTGTAGCTAAATCGGCAGTAGGAGGATAGGATCCCATCGTTATGAATTTTTTGATATCACTATACCAGAGATGACCATCAGAAGCCTTTTTCGTAATTAGACAATGTGCTAGTTTTTTCTGAAGTTGCATATGTATAGATTCAATCACCAGTTCATCCGGATGTCAAATTATCGAAGACAAGGTAGTTAAAGCATCAGCAAAAACATTGCGAGTGCGAGGAATATGGCTGAGCACTAAGTTTCTGAATTTACTAGCCAAACTGAGCAAACTACAATAGTACGGCATAATCTTTGAACCTCGAGTTACTCATTGCTTGAGTGTTTGATGCACAAGTAAGTCGGAATCACTGAACACTATTAAATCCTTAATCTCCATTTCCAATGGCATTTTTAATCCAAAAATACAAGTTTCATAGTCAGCCATGTTGTTAGTACAGGAAAATCGAAACTTAGCAATGGCAGGATAATGCTTTCCTTCAGGTGATATAAGAATTGCTCCAATTCCAACTTCAAAAAAATTTTGAAACACCATTAAATAACAGTCTCTATCTAGGGTATTGTTCACTCATGTCTTCCATTGTACCAATAAATAAGATCTCTTCATCAGAAAAATAGGTGTGCAGTGGCTGATAATCATCTTCCCTTAGATTTTTTGCCAAATGATCCACTATGACTTGCCTTTTGATCATCTTTTAGGTTGTGAAAACAATATCGAATTTTGAGAGAATATCTGCTACTTTTCCATATGTCCTATTGGCATTGGTTTTTCAATTTATATTTCAAAAGGTCAAAATGAAAAATGAGATAGGTAATATGGTCGAGCAAGGAGTGTCTTAACTTTTGAACTGCCCAAGTTAAAACACAACTTCTCTCAAGAAAAGAATAATTGGTCTCGTATGTTGTGAACTTTTTATCGAGGTAGTAAATGGCTTGTTCCTTCTTCCCAAAGTAATCATGCTATCCCAAAACACATCCTACAGCCTCATTGAGTATAGATAAATACATAATCAAAGATTTTCCTAGTTTAGATGGCACTAAGATCAGAGGATTCAACAAGTAATTTTTGATTTCATCAAAAGCCTGTTGACATTCTTTATTTTGGTACATTGGCACATTCTTTTTCAATAAGTTGAACAAAGGCTCATATGTAGAAGTCAACTGTGCGATAAATCTGCCAATAAAGTTGATATTCTCTAAAAACCTTTTTACTTCTTTTTGAGTTCTAAGAACAGGCATATCTCAGATTGTTTTAATTTTTGCTGGATCTATCTTTATACCCTTTTTACTGATAATAAACCCTAACAATTTACCAGAATGAGCTCCAAAAGCATATTTTGTAGGGTTTAACTTCAAGTTGTATTTTCTCAATCTCTCAAACAATTTCTTTAAATTAACCAAATAATATTCAGCCTTCTTGGACCTGATTATAATATCATTCACATAAACCTCCATTTCCTTGTGAATCATATCATGGAATAAGGTGGTCATAGTGTGACGGCCCCACCTCCCCCTAGGGCGTACCCCAGGGTTCGGTGGGCCGCCTGCCCAACTCTCGCCGGGACTCAGTCATTCACTACAGTCCTCAAATAAAGTACGAGATAAATCTCAAATATACATCAAATTCTCTAATAATTACATGTCATAAGCGAAGCGGAAACAATTCCCAAGCGTGGAACGTACACGTACATCCATTCAAGTCCAAACATTCATACAAACCCAACTATTACACAAGAGAAATCGAAAACTCAAACTATACAGGAGATAATCAATCCAGCCATATGAATAAAATAGTTTTGGGGTGAGCTAAAAGCTCAGTGAGTAACCAAATAAAACCAGTAATCAAATATCTTTCACAATAATGCATTTCGATGATGTCATGATTCTGAAATCAAATGTACGGATATTTGCTCTGGTGAGCCAGTGAAATCATTGCACTTAAACACCTAACGCTCAAATAGATCCTTGAACGTATAACAGTAAACAGAGAGAGGGAGCCCCTTTTTCAGCTCCAGATAAACATGAACATGAACCATAAACAGGGTGGAGACGTTGGTGTCCAGCACAAGACTCCCCAAGAACTCATTGAAGCTAAAATCATATCATGAATTCACATGCAAGCACGCATGAGATGCAGTCGAGTAAATAATGCAAGAAACAGTTCATAAGTAGCTTTGGAAACAATTTGGGGTCACTCACCTCCACGGCTCAGGAACCATCCATCATATATCATTGCCTTGCCCAAATCCAAGCCCTTCAACTCAAACTCAAAGCCATCAAATGCTTTCAAGGATCGGACAGCATATCCCCTTAATTTCTTTACTTTTCCTGCCGTCATGGCTTCATTATTTCCTCAGCCAGTCCCAAAGTCATACGAAATATAAATTCATCACAACAGCCGTTCAATAGGCTCAAAGTCATTCAAATATAAGATTTAGCTAGGAAAATGACCGGAAATGAAAGTTAAGCTCTAACTCGGAAAACAGTTTTTGGCATCGTTTAACGGTTTTGGTACCACTGGTACTACGATTATCGGATGGAGGTGTAAGATACACCGTTTCGAAGCTAAGAGATAGGGCTACAATGTTATAGAAGGTCACTCAGCCCAGTTTCGAGTGTAACCAGGTCAAAAATGCAATATACTACACCACAACCGCAAAAACAGATTCACAAATTGCATTCTGGTGCAAAGATCATAAATCAGGCTACCTAAGTCCAAATCCAGTAATTCCAAAGCCATCCAAAAGCTAAGAAATAGGGATAAAATTCATCAGAAGGCCTCAACAACTAATTCTGAAGCATTCCCAACCAAAATAACCCAGTACAGAAGCAATTCTCAAATTCGGGTAGAAACAAGGCAGCAAGGGTAATTCCGTCTTTTCACAATCTACGTTGCTCCGATTGACCTGAAATTTTGCAAGAATCTCTAAAATATCATTCTCTACAACTTTCATGTTTTAACCCAAGGCCAATTCGGCCTCTAACTATGAGCTACAGTGCCAGGCCAAATGTAAATCAAAGAAATCCTAACTTTCCAATTTTCTTTCCAAAACAGAAATTGCTTGCAATTAACCACTTTTTCCACCTTCTAGCTTCCTTAACTATCATTTCCAATCATCATACATGACCACATAATCATATTCATATAAAAACATAAATATCACCAATAATTATAAAACTTCACCAATTCAACCCAATTCAAGAAATCATCCATAAAATGACATGCTCTACCGCTAAAAATCCTTAATTGATCATTATTAACATGAGAGAGAAGATATTTAACACCTCACCTTTGCAACTCCAAGAAACAAGACAACTAGAGCTTGTTCTTCACAAATGACTCCACTCAACACCTTAAACTAGCTTAGCAACTCACTTTTGTGGAGAAATTTGGAATTTAACCGATAGGTTTGCAAGATTCAAGCTAGAAAATGAAGGAAAATTGAAGAAGCTCTCTCTCTCTCTCTTTTCTCTCCTCCATGGCCGGCCAAGATGAGCAAATGAAGATGATATTTTGGGTCAATTTTAGTATTTAGTAAAGGTAAGAAATAATGGTCAAAGTCCAAGAGTGAATTGGATGGTGACACTTGTCACCTTTAGGTTTAAAACTTATCTTTTTGTCTCTCCAATACAAATCTCTTAACACCTTGTAAAATAATATCACTTAATACAAAATTCCAACAAGTTGTCAAAAATATAATGCATTTACCGCACTAGCGGGTCCCACGTCCAAATATACTTCAAAATTAACGTGGACTAACTTGTATCAAGGAAATGATTTGAAAACTATATTTACTTAAAAAAATGTATACGAAATTAATATATTGAAGAAAGGCACAAAATTATAAACGAGTAAACAAAATAATGTCGCGAAAATATATAAAAATTTGCGAGTTCTCACACTCATTCTTTCGGGGCGTCACACATAGTCCATTGATAGGTAGTCCAGCATTTTTCAAACCAAAAGATATTACTCGATAACAGAATGTTTTCCAAGGAGTGGTAAAAGCAGTTTTCTCTCTGTCCTTTTCTGCCATTAGAATTTGATGATATCCAGCGAAACAGTCACCAAAGTATCCAATTTCATATTGTCGCGACCCATTTTTTGAAAAATAAAATTACAGGTTTATAAAATGAATTTTGATCAATTTCAAGTGAAAGTGAGTTTTTGATTTGTTAGAGAATAAATAAGGGCCTAAAATGGGACTCAAAAAGTGCGACGATTTTGGTCCAAAATAATAGTTTAAAAATGGTTTTTGATAAAAAATAGGAGTTGTCGCTTGGTATTGAGTTAAGGTGTACCAAATCACCTAAAATGAATTTTAAATAATAAGTAGAAAAAACCCTTTTTAAACGACTCCAAATCTTCGAAAATAAGAGAAAAGTGTTCGGGAGTCACGTTTGAAGAAAGGGAAGGCAAGGATATAATCCAAGACACCCTTTCAACCTAGTCAGAGCGAGTTGCGTGATTTAGTCGAAAAATTTTCTTAGTTTAACCTATAAAACTTATCACATTTGGATGTTACTATATGAATGCAAACCTAGACCTAATGGCTATCGGAAGGGCCAATATGTCTCTTCGAATTTTAGTTGGTGCAAATCGCATTAATTGCGACGCCCAAAAGTGATTTTTTGAAGAGGTCACGAATATGCAACAATGAGACTTGGAAAAATAGAAAAAAATAATAATATACAAATATTTATGACCTAAAGGAATGCATCATAACG
The DNA here is from genome assembly GCF_003713205.1 of Coffea eugenioides. Classification (NCBI taxonomy): domain Eukaryota; kingdom Viridiplantae; phylum Streptophyta; class Magnoliopsida; order Gentianales; family Rubiaceae; genus Coffea; species Coffea eugenioides. The sequence continues at coordinate 33,705,091 of NC_040040.1, forward strand.
GATGCGGGGGCTAAGATTCGTGACTCAATTTTTCCTTTTACAGAGGGAATACGAGCATGCTAAGGTTAAAAAGCCATACTCTTCCATATCCCATATTCGAGGGGTAAATCTCCTAATCTAATCAAGCAAACGAGCTAACCTATTTCTAATTTCATAAATGAGATACAAATCTAAATGTCATGTCTCACACATAGGGATAAGGGATATATATATAGGGGAAATATCATGCAAAATGGTAAGAATTCTAAAAGTTGAAAATATGCATGAAATGTAGTGATTTGTCACACAAACATGATCTAGCGCGTGACCGGTTCCTATGGGTCTAGCGTTGGACTAACTCATGTCTATAGGTTCTCGCTAGCGTTGGACTAGCGAGAAAACGGGAAAAAGTGTCACAACTAGTATTGGATTAGTGTGATGACGTCATGCATTTATTATAACTGAATAAATCATATAAAACGTAATAAAAGCAAGTAAACACATAAGTCACATAGAGCACATAGCACATAAGCATGATATCTAGATGCAACAACCCCTAGAAAAATGAGTAAACATGTAAACACACAAACATGCAAGCACACAAGCAAATAAAGCAAATAGAGACCAAACTATTACATTTAGGGCCCTAACTACAATCTAAAAGAGGGGTAAAGAATAAAATAATTACCTAACTATTACAATTTGGCATTTAATTGCCTCTCAAATAATCAAAAATTAAATTAAAATAAATATACAAAATTAAAACAAATAAAGTGAATAAAGAAATAAATGAAATAAAATAAAAAAAATTCAAAAAACATGCAATTACACACATAAAATCACATAGGAGTACATAGAATTTTTAAATAATAAAAGAAAATACCTCCCCTTAAAGTAGTAGCTAATTGGGTTTGGATTTACCCTATTTAAAGCTCCAAAAGTCAACAAAGTAGTCAATGTACCAATTTAATGAACAAATTAAAGCAATAATATGTAAAGGAATGGAAGTGATCATGAAATTGAACAATTAAAGCATTTAAATGAAAGTAAACAACCTACATTCAAGAAATTAAAACAAGTAAGGACCTAATTGAAACAATTATAAAAGTTTTAGGGGTCAAATCAAAACAAAATAAAAACTCTAAAATCTAATTAAGCTCTAATTGTCTCCTCAAACAAGAAAATGAACTTGTCTAAAGCATGACTAAAACATAAGAAAATGATTGAATTTCAAAATAGTAAAATTGATTGATTTTTCCCTATGTTTTGGGCCATAGCAGAATTAAGCAACAATCCGGGACTCAAAATGAAACTTTTTGGAAATATTTCATGTAGCCTTCGAATAAGCTCTCTGTGAGGACTCGTAAAAACTATTATTTTATGCCTAATTTATGGCTTAATAAATTATTTAATTGGATTTTTATCCCAAGGAATATTTTCTAGTCTTATTAGACCTAAATACATGGTAATATAACTTCGTTATATTTTTAAAGTGACTCGTTCTAAAAATTAATTTCCTGGAGTGCGTTTAGTAAAAATAGTGAGTAGTACTTGGAGATTTTATCCGCGCAGTAGCACAATAAGCTTGGAATATTGGAGACTTGTACTATGGTCCTAAAATAGGTAATCTTATGAGTAAATACTCAAGTGATAGTTAGTAGTGCAATCGTTATAAGAATTTATTGGAAGTTTCGCGTTATCGCGTTAAAATTGACGGTACGCGTTTTCACACGCGCGACCTTATTTGAGGGACTTTAGACCCTTATTTCGGGACAACTAAGAGTGAATAATACTTACATGAGTATAAATGCATTGGAGGTTCAGTGCACTAGTGAACCAAACGCGCGAGAAAATCGAGCCCTAATCGCGCCAAACACACCCTAATGAGAGTTGACTTATGGGTGAATTTACACCACTTATTTCACCTTCTCTTGGAAGCTAAAAGAAATCAGATCACTCTCATCTTCTCTCTCCTCATTGCCGACCAGCCCTCCCCTCTCTCTAACTCCCTTGCTTCAAAATTTCAGCTCATAAATCTCACTCAAACCAACCCCAAATCATCTCCAAATTCAACCAAACTTGCACCACACTTAGCTTGATACTTGAGGATCATTTTGAGCAGCAAACAAGGGCTGAAAACCACGGTTTTTCTGGGGTAAAAGAGGGCTGAAAATTCTGCTTGAACATCAAACCAAAGTAAGTGATGATCCACTCTTGGAAACTTGAAGTTTGGAAGCTATCTTACCTTGTTAAGTTCATGCATGCATTTGGTTAGCTTGATATGGTTGTGTAATGTTCTAGTGGGCTCTTTGTATTCCCACACTTGGGTTGTTGTTGCTGATTTGAGGATCAATGTTGGATTTAATGGTAGTTTAATGGTTATAATGATGGATTTATGGAGTGTTATTGTTGGAAACTCAAGTAGAGGTCATGACCAGAAATTGCTGAATCTGCCCCTGTTTTGTTCGGCCATGATAAGGCCCATTTTTGGTGATTTATTGGCATGAACCTGATGTTTATATGCTATATTATATGTGTAGAAATTTTCGTTGGAAAACATTAACGTTTGGATGGGCAAACGAATTTATTCGTGGACTAGGCAAGCTGGAAAGTTATTTTCGGGTAACCCTGTCCAGCGATAGTATTTTGAGCATAACTCTGTCCTCGGGTGTCGAAATCAAGTACCGTCGGTGGAGTTTGAAACTAGACATTCCTAGCTTTAATTTGAGATAAAATTCACGTTCTGATTCTTTGTGAGTGAGCAGAACCAAATGTTTTAAGATGGCTGTCCTGTCTCTCGGATTTGCTGGAGTGGCTTGTAGAGGCAGCAACTTGAGGCTCAATTTTGAGCTGGTTGCTTGCCGAATTTCAGAACATTTCCTTCTGTGAACTTTTATTACCGTGAATGTATTTTCTAACGCCATAAACCTTGCCTCATTCCAAGTTAAATTGATTGAGTTGTGACTAAAACAAGAGGACTGCCCTGTTTTAGAAAAACGTAGTATTTGGACTGATTTGGGGCAAAACTTGGGAATGATTTTATTAATTGAAGTTCTTGATGCTCATCCCTTACCAAAGGTATCATGGATGTATCTTAGACCTTTATCTCTCAAATGAACCATGGTAGGATAGTTTTCTTGGTTAAACGATTTGAACTTGGAAAATGAAAGTTACAAGACAGATTGCCTTAGAATTTTTCCTGAACTTTGGATGAGTTGTTAACTACCTTCCCGAGGGTATTTTTCCCTGAAATTTGATAGAAAAATACCTTGCATATAGGAGTAAAATACTGCCAATTTTGGCACCAATTCAAGTTCGTTTCGATACCGAATTAAATTTCTAGTGTTGGAGGTTCAAAACTGGAAATTCTTCTTCAGTCTTGAATCTTCCTCAACTTTGAGCTACCGTATCTCGGTACTCGAAACTCCGATTCTCGATCCGCTTGTTTTTCTATAAACCTCACTCGTAACTATAATTGAGTTACAAATTTTAGATGCCGGTTTGCAATGTGTGAATCGTGCCGAATTTTCAAAGTTGGCCGAAATCCAACTTAATTCTGCCTTGAACGCCGAACCTGTACCTTCAACCTCATTTTTGAGTACATTCCACTTAGATTCATGGAAAGGTGTCTTCTAAGAACTTTTAACACTTTCCAAAAGGTTTCCAACGGTATAAAGTTTTCCAATTTTAGACTTATATCGAGAGAGATACGAATTTTCAAAGATTTAGGATAAAACTGAAATTTCTCAATTTTCAAGGCAAAGGAGTTTTTCCAAAACTCTTAATTCTCTTAGTATTATTCAAACGTTTTGCCCTCGCTTTTTATGATAAAAAGCCAAATAATATTGTACATAATAAAAGGCAAGTTGAACCTCGATTTACGTGTAATTGAGGTTCCCTTTTGCGAAATAATCCTTAGATTGTACTAGTGTACGATCTTCATTGATAAATGGGTTAATTGTGTGACTATCCACTATTAATTGCCAGGCGCACAAGGAGACCTTCAAGAGGATCTCACAGTGGACACTTGAACTCCCAGAAAACAATTCTTATTGAATTGCTCGGTGAGTGTCAAGTGTGTGAATTTTGATACTTGCTTATTTGTGGTATTTGTTGGAAGTTTTAAAAATAAGGGCGGGTGCGTACTTTACCGCACTCGTTCTAATTTCAAATGAATGATTGGAATGTATTGAATGAATGAAATATATTGAATGAATGAATGAAATGCAATGTTATGTTATGAATGCATGTCGTTGGAGTGAACCTCCTCGACTTTCAAATGAATGGGGGACGCCCAAACTCATAGGCCGACCTTAGACTCGAGCCAGCAATGGGCTTGGTGGGGACTTAGGCGTGCCATGAGATAAATATGAGCTTGACCTAATGAGAGGTCTTGCTCGGCATACTCGTGGAGTATCGCCTTATAAATGACTTGTGGGCCCTTGAGGTGTACGGTGGACGGAGAGAAGTAAGTGGTGATCTACGGAAATGGAAATACCGACCCGGTTGACAGGAGGGTCAATGCGGGAAGGTATACGAATGACATCGGCAGAGCGAGTGGAACTTAGCTCTCGAGAGCTATTATATCCTTGAATTGTTTCTGGTTACTTTTCCTGTTTAAATGATTGACTATTGAAGGGACATGGTTTTATTTACTAAATTTGGGATTGCTGTTTGAACAAAGTGCTTGCATGTGTGTTCTTGGCCTCACGAGCGTTTAGCTCACCCTATAGTTTTGTTTTCCTTAACAGGACCGAATCTTGGAGAAGTAAGGAGGAACCATTCGTGGTACTTTTGTTAAGACTCCTGCTATATTTTGACTAGGCCCTGGTTTGGGTTGTACTTTTGGAAATTTGTAAACTTGAAAGTTTGGGCCCTGACGTGTATGTTGAATTTAAGTTGTTTTATGATTACCGATGTAATGGTTACATGTTAAATGACTTGATAAGCTTGAACGCTTCCGCATTATTGTATTTATGTTGTTCTCTTCGAAGTGTTTAGTCCGGTTCTAAATTGAATGGAATTGCTTGAGTCCTGGCGAGAGCTGGGCAGGCGTCCGCGGATACCCTTTGGTCCGCCTTAGGGAGATGTGGGGCGTCACAGTTGGTATCAGAGCGCTAGGTTAGAAGTCTATATGGGAGACATATTAGATACTCTACCTTTAAGACTCGATACGGGATGACTTAATCCTACCCTAAGTGATACTTGAGGCGAGCTAGCAACTAAGTTAGTCCTACCTCAAGTGACGATTGGGATGAACCAACGATTAAGTTAGGCATGCATTGCAGGATAATGGAACTAGTAGTGATCTAAGTTTCTAACCTGAAAGGTATTATTATTTTGCAGGGATGGATGGCGGAAATGGAGCCCCGGCAGCTAACGGGAATGGCCATGCGAATGGTCATTGTGAGCCTCTTAGGACTATCTTCTACCGAGCTCGAGTGGGAGGAGCTCGAGTACGCTACTCACCGTATGATAGATACCCTCGATGTCCGTGTAGGTTGACTTACGCCTACCCGAGCCATGTAGTGCATGCTATGGACGACGAGCGTCGTCAGTTGGTGGATACCAACCGCGCTTTACAGGCTGAGGTAGACGAGCTTAGGCAGATGGTCGGCGCTCAGGGTGAGCGGATTGCCGAGCTCGAGGAGGTGCTGGAGGGTGAGGTAGCCACATCTGCAGTGGTTAATGAGGAGCTTCAGGATACTAGGGCTCGACTCACTAGGCTAGGACGGGATGTCCGTAACCGGGCTTTCAAGATCCTGGCTGATGCTACTAGATTGGTTGAGGACGCTACTGAGGTGATTCCTGATGAGGAGGAGGAGGATCCCGAGGAGGAGGTTCCTCCTGATAGCCCCGCTGAGGACTAGGATCTTAGTCGTTGACCCCTTTTGACTTTTGACCAGTACAGTTAGGACTAGTTAGGGTGACGCGAGTGCTGAGGCCATGGTATTTTGCATGCTTGTGTGGCCTACTCTTGGGCACTTGTTCTTACTTTAGTCTTCTGTGACTAAAAGTATACTTTTGAGCACCTGTGTGCTATATTTTTATGAATTGTCCCTAACTTGCTAATTGTACGAACTTGACATGCTTATGAATGTAAATTATTGTTAATTTCAATGCTTTCTTGGTTGATTCTAATTTTGATATATTCCAATCTCTCACCGCCTAGCTAGGGTTTTAATTGATCCGGGTGCAACACACTCTTTTGTAAACCCTGATTTCATGAGTGGAATAGACTTGAAGCCAATTAAGTTACCATATGACTTGGAGGTTAAAACACCCACTGGGGACAAAAGTCTAATTGCTAATCTGGTGTATAAGAATAGTGAAATCTGCGTGAACGAAAGAAAATTGCTGGCCGATTTGATAGGTCTAGCGATTAAAGGATATGATGTGATCCTAGGAATGGATTGGTTAGCCCGTTATAATGCCCAACTGAATTGTAGGACGAAAATTGTAGAATTGTGTATTCCAGGGGAGGCAACCCTGAAATTGGATGTGAGGGGTAAGTTAGCCTCATCTGCACTTATTTCGGGAATTCGGGCTAGAAAATTGTTGAATAAGGGAGCTCAAGGATATTTGGCTTTTCTTATTAATACCCTTAGCGATAAGGTGAATCTGGAGGACACACCGGTAGTGAAAGAATTTTCCGATGTTTTTCCTGAAGAATTGGAGTCTTTACCCCCGGAACGGGAAATAGCTTTTAAAATTGATGTAACTCCGGGATCAGCACCTATCTCAAGGACACCATATAGGATGGCTCCAGCTGAGTTGAAAGAGTTGAAGTTACAATTACAGGATTTGTTGGAACGGGGTTTTATACGAGAGAGTGATTCCCCGTGGGGAGCCCCAGTTTTGTTTGTAAAGAAGAAAGATGGGAGTTTGAGGTTATGTATAGATTATCGAGGCTTAAATGATGTTACGATTAAGAATAAATACCCACTACCCCACATTGATGAACTGTTTGACCAACTGCAAGGGGCGGTAGTGTTTTCAAAGTTGGATCTAAGGCAAGGTTACTATCAATTGAGGATTTTAGAGAAGGACATACCTAAGACTGCTTTTAACTCGAGGTATGGGCACTTCGAGTTTGCAGTAATGCCTTTTGGGTTAACCAATGCACCTGCCGCTTTCATGGATTTAATGCATAGGGTTTTTAAGCCTTACTTGGATCAATTTGTGGTGATCTTCATTGATGATATTTTGGTGTATTCTAAGAATACGAAGGATCATGAGAAACATTTGAGAATTGTTTTACAGATCTTGAGGGAACATCAGTTATATGCTAAGTTTAGCAAGTGTGAATTCTGGCTGAAAGAAGTGACTTTCCTAGGGCATATAATTTCTCAGGATGGGATTAAAGTGGATCCAGCTAAAGTTGGAGCTGTTTCAAATGGAAACGACCGGAAAACCCAACGGAAGTTCGGAGTTTTATAGGATTGGCAGGGTATTACCGGAGATTCATCCAGGATTTTTCGAAAATTGCTGGACCTATGACTGAGTTGACCAAGAAAAATGGAGAATTTATTTGGAGTCCTAAGTGTGAAGGAAGTTTTCAGGAGTTGAAAAGACGGTTGACTAGAGTGCCTGTTCTAGCTCTACCTAATGGACAGGATAGTTTTGTGGTTTACACAGATGCTTCTAAGGAAGGTTTGGGATGTGTTTTGATGCAAAATGATAAAGTGATAGCTTATGCATCTAGGAAATTGAAACCGCATGAAGGAAATTATCCGACCCATGATTTGGAGTTAGCGGCTGTGGTATTTGCTTTGAAGAAATGGAGACACTATTTGTACGGAGTAACATTTGAGGTTTTTACATATCACAAAAGCCTTAAGTACTTATTTTCTCAGAAGGAGCTGAACTTGAGGCAACGTAGATGGATGGAATTTCTGGAAGATTATGATTGTACGATTAAGTACCATCCAGGAAAGGCCAATGTAGTGGCCGATGCTTTGAGCCGTCAGGTACAAATGGCTGGATTGATGGTTAAGGAATTTCAGTTGTTGGAGGAAGTTAGCTATTGGAATCCTCGATTAGAACCAAGGAAAGTAATTTTGGGGAATATTGTTATAACCTCCACTTTATTGGAACGCATTAAGGAATCTCAGGAAAAGGACCCTGAAGTGCAAAAGTTGGTGGAGAAAGTTAAGACGGGAGACCAGACGGATTTCAAATTGGGATCAGATGGAATATTGAGATTTCGAAATCGGGTGGTTGTGGCAAAGGATGAAGGGCTTAGAAAAGAAATTTTAGAAGAGGCACACCGATCAAAGTTTACAGTACATCCAGGAGGGAATAAAATGTACCAAGACTTGAAAAGTCTATATTGGTGGAAAAATATGAAGAAAGAAATTGCCCAATTCGTTCAAACATGCTTGGTTTGTCAACAGGTTAAAGCCGAGCATCAAAAACCCTCAGGACTTTTGCAACCTCTAGAAATACCTGAGTGGAAATGGGAGAATATCACCATGGATTTTGTATCAGGCCTACCAAGGACACAGAGAGGCCATGATGCCATTTGGGTAATAGTGGATAGATTGACTAAATCGGCTCATTTTCTACCGATTAACATGAAATACCCGTTAGAAAAGCTGGCCAGGTTGTACTTGGATGAGATCATTAGACTACATGGTATACCTGTGAGTATTGTGTCAGATAGGGATCCAAGATTTGTTTCGAGGTTTTGGCAAAAGATGCAAGAAGTATTGGGGACTAAGTTAAACTTTAGTACCACCTATCATCCTCAGACTGATGGACAATCTGAAAGAACAATTCAGACCCTTGAGGACATGTTAAGGACTTGTGTGCTAGATTTTGGAGAAAGTTGGAGTAAGTTTTTGACTTTAGTGGAATTTGCCTATAACAATAGTTTCCACTCTTCTATTCAAATGGCTCCATACGAAGCACTTTACGGTCGGAAGTGTAGATCCCCAATTTGTTGGGATGAAGTAGGTGAACGAAAAAGTTTAGACCCGACTACCGTATCTTGGATTGAGGAGGCTAATGAAAAGGTAAAATTGGTACGGCAAAGGATTCAAACCGCTCAGAGTAGACAAAAAAAGTTATGCCGACAATCGGAGAAAGGATTTGGAGTTCACTGTTGGAGATGTGGTATTTCTCAAGATCACGCCTTTAAAAGCAAGCTTGTTGTCAGGAAAAGGGAAGAAACTACAACCAAGGTTTGTAGGGCCATATAAGATTATTCAACGAGTTGGGAATGTAGCCTATAAGCTGGAATTACCACCGAGCTTATCTCGTATTCATAACGTGTTTCATGTGTCCATGCTTAAGAAATATCATCCAGACCCCTCTCATGTTTTGCAACCGGAGAATATTGAGATCGATGAAACCCTGACCTATGAGGAGAGACCGGTAAAACTTTTGGATCGAAAGGTGAAGGAACTAAGGAACAAGCAGATACCACTAGTGAAAGTTCTATGGAAGAACCATGGAGTAGAGGAAGCAACATGGGAAGTTGAAGAGACAATCAGAGAGAAGTATCCAGACTTGTTCGTCAACCAAGGTAAATTTCGAGGACGAAATTTTCTTAAGGGGGAGAGGATGTGAGGACTCGTAAAAACTATTATTTTATGCCTAATTTATGGCTTAATAAATTATTTAATTGGATTTTTATCCTAAGGAATATTTTCTAGTCTTGTTAGACCTAAATACATGGTAATATAACTTCGTTATATTTTTAAAGTGACTCGTTCTAAAAATTAATTTCCTGGAGTGCGTTTAGTAAAAATAGTGAGTAGTACTTGGAGATTTTATCCGCGTAGTAGCACAATAAGCTTGGAATATTGGAGACTTGTACTATGGTCCTAAAATAGGTAATCTTATGAGTAAATACTCAAGTGATAGTTAGTAGTGCAATCGTTATAAGAATTTATTGGAAGTTTCGCGTTATCGCGTTAAAATTGACGGTACGCGTTTTCACACGCGCGACCTTATTTGAGGGACTTTAGACCCTTATTTCGGGACAACTAAGAGTGAATAATACTTACATGAGTATAAATGCATTGGAGGTTCAGTGCACTAGTGAACCAAACGCGCGAGAAAATCGAGCCCTAATCGCGCCAAACACACCCTAATGAGAGTTGACTTATGGGTGAATTTACACCACTTATTTCACCTTCTCTTGGAAGCTAAAAGAAATCAGATCACTCTCATCTTCTCTCTCCTCATTGCCGACCAGCCCTCCCCTCTCTCTAACTCCCTTGCTTCAAAATTTCAGCTCATAAATCTCACTCAAACCAACCCCAAATCATCTCCAAATTCAACCAAACTTGCACCACACTTAGCTTGATACTTGAGGATCATTTTGAGCAGCAAACAAGGGCTGAAAACCACGGTTTTTCTGGGGTAAAAGAGGGCTGAAAATTATGCTTGAACATCAAACCAAAGTAAGTGATGATCCACTCTTGGAAACTTGAAGTTTGGAAGCTATCTTACCTTGTTAAGTTCATGCATGCATTTGGTTAGCTTCATATGGTTGTGTAATGTTCTAGTGGGCTCTTTGTATTCCCACACTTGGGTTGTTGTTGCTGATTTGAGGATCAATGTTGGATTTAATGGTAGTTTAATGGTTATAATGATGGATTTATGGAGTGTTATTGTTGGAAACTCAAGTAGAGGTCATGACCAGAAATTGCTGAATCTGCCCCTGTTTTGTTCGGCCATGATAAGGCCCATTTTTGGTGATTTATTGGCATGAACCTGATGTTTATATGCTATATTATATGTGTAGAAATTTTCGTTGGAAAACATTAGCGTTTGGATGGGCAAACGAATTTATTCGTGGACTAGGCAAGCTGGAAAGTTATTTTCGGGTAACCCTGTCCAGCGGTAGTATTTTGAGCATAACACTGTTCTCGGGTGTCGAAATCAAGTGCCGTCAGTGGCGTTTGAAACTAGACATTCCTAGTTTTAATTTGAGATAAAATTCACGTTCTGATTCTTTGTGAGTGAGCAGAACCAAATGTTTTAAGATGGCTGTCCTGTCTCTCGGATTTGCTGGAATGGCTTGTAGAGGCAGCAACTTGAGGCTCAATTTTGAGCTGGTTGCTTGCCGAATTTCAGAACATTTCCTTCTGTGAACTTTTAGTCCCGTGAATGTATTTTCTAACGCCATAAACCATGCCTCATTCCGAGTTAAATTGATTGAGTTGTGACTAAAACAAGAGGACTGCCCTGTTTTTGAAAAACGTAGTATTTGGACTGATTTGGGGCAAAACTTGGGAATGATTTTATTAATTGAAGTTCTTGATGCTCATCCCTTACCAAAGGTATCATGGATGTATCTTAGACCTTTATCTCTCAAATGAACCATGGTCGGATAGTTTTCTTGGTTAAACGATTTGAACTTGGAAAATGAAAGTTACAAGGCAGATTGCCTTAGAATTTTTCCTGAACTTTGGATGAGTTGTTAACTACCTTCCCGAGGGTATTTTTCCCTGAAATTTGATATAAAAATACCTTGCATATAGGAGTAAAATACTGCCAATTTTGGCACCAATTCAAGTTCGTTTCGATACCGAATTAAATTTCTAGTGTTGGAGGTTCAAAACTGGAAATTCTTCTTCAGTCTTGAATCTTCCTCAACTTTGAGCTACCGTATCTCGGTACTCGAAACTCCGATTCTCGATCCGCTTGTTTTTCTATAAACCTCACTCGTAACTATAATTGAGTTACAAATTTTAGATGCCGGTTTGCAATGTGTGAATCGTGCCGAATTTTCAAAGTTGGCCGAAATCCAACTTAATTCTGCCTTGAACGCCGAACCTGTACCTTCAACCTCATTTTTGAGTACATTCCACTTAGATTCATGGAAAGGTGTCTTCTAAGAACTTTTAACACTTTCCAAAAGGTTTCCAACGGTATAAAGTTTTCCAATTTTAGACTTATATCGAGAGAGATACGAATTTTCAAAGATTTAGGATAAAACTGAAATTTCTCAATTTTCAAGGCAAAGGAGTTTTTCCAAAACTCTTAATTCTCTTAGTATTATTCAAACGTTTTGCCCTCGCTTTTTATGATAAAAAGCCAAATAATATTGTACATAATAAAAGGCAAGTTGAACCTCGATTTACGTGTAATTGAGGTTCCCTTTTGCGAAATAATCCTTAGATTGTACTAGTGTACGATCTTCATTGATAAATGGGTTAATTGTGTGACTATCCACTATTAATTGCCAGGCGCACAAGGAGACCTTCAAGAGGATCTCACAGTGGACACTTGAACTCCCAGAAAACAATTCTTATTGAATTGCTCGGTGAGTGTCAAGTGTGTGAATTTTGATACTTGCTTATTTGTGGTATTTGTTGGAAGTTTTAAAAATAAGGGCGGGTGCGTACTTTACCGCACTCGTTCTAATTTCAAATGAATGATTGGAATGTATTGAATGAATGAAATATATTGAATGAATGAATGAAATGCAATGTTATGTTATGAATGCATGTCGTTGGAGTGAACCTCCTCGACTTTCAAATGAATGGGGGACGCCCAAACTCATAGGCCGACCTTAGACTCGAGCCAGCAATGGGCTTGGTGGGGACTTAGGCGTGCCATGAGATAAATATGAGCTTGACCTAATGAGAGGTCTTGCTCGGCATACTCGTGGAGTATCGCCTTATAAATGACTTGTGGGCCCTTGAGGTGTACGGTGGACGGAGAGAAGTAAGTGGTGATCTACGGAAATGGAAATACCGACCCGGTTGACAGGAGGGTCAATGCGGGAAGGTATACGAATGACATCGGCAGAGCGAGTGGAACTTAGCTCTCGAGAGCTATTATATCCTTGAATTGTTTCTGGTTACTTTTCCTGTTTAAATGATTGACTATTGAAGGGACATGGTTTTATTTACTAAATTTGGGATTGCTGTTTGAACAAAGTGCTTGCATGTGTGTTCTTGGCCTCACGAGCGTTTAGCTCACCCTATAGTTTTGTTTTCCTTAACAGGACCGAATCTTGGAGAAGCAAGGAGGAACCATTCGTGGTACTTTTGTTAAGACTCCTGCTATATTTTGACTAGGCCCTGGTTTGGGTTGTACTTTTGGAAATTTGTAAACTTGAAAGTTTGGGCCCTGACGTGTATGTTGAATTTAAGTTGTTTTATGATTACCGATGTAATGGTTACATGTTAAATGACTTGATAAGCTTGAACGCTTCCGCATTATTGTATTTATGTTGTTCTCTTCGAAGTGTTTAGTCCGGTTCTAAATTGAATGGAATTGCTTGAGTCCTGGCGAGAGCTGGGCAGGCGTCCGCGGATACCCTTTGGTCCGCCTTAGGGAGATGTGGGGCGTCACAGTTGGTATCAGAGTGCTAGGTTAGAGGTCTATATGGGAGACATATTAGATACTCTACCTTTAAGACTCGATACGGGATGACTTAATCCTACCCTAAGTGATACTTGAGGCGAGCTAGCAACTAAGTTAGTCCTACCTCAAGTGACGATTGGGATGAACCAACGATTAAGTTAGGCATGCATTGCAGGATAATGGAACTAGTAGTGATCTAAGTTTCTAACCTGAAAGGTATTATTATTTTGCAGGGATGGATGGCGGAAATGGAGCCCCGGCAGCTAACGGGAATGGCCATGCGAATGGTCATTGTGAGCCTCTTAGGACTATCTTCTACCGAGCTCGAGTGGGAGGAGCTCGAGTACGCTACTCACCGTATGATAGATACCCTCGATGTCCGTGTAGGTTGACTTACGCCTACCCGAGCCATGTAGTGCATGCTATGGACGACGAGCGTCGTCAGTTGGTGGATACCAACCGCGCTTTACAGGCTGAGGTAGACGAGCTTAGGCAGATGGTCGGCGCTCAGGGTGAGCGGATTGCCGAGCTCGAGGAGGTGCTGGAGGGTGAGGTAGCCACATCTGCAGTGGTTAATGAGGAGCTTCAGGATACTAGGGCTCGACTCACTAGGCTAGGACGGGATGTCCGTAACCGGGCTTTCGAGATCCTGGCTGATGCTACTAGATTGGTTGAGGATGCTACTGAGGTGATTCCTGATGAGGAGGAGGAGGATCCCGAGGAGGATCCCGAGGAGGAGGTTCCTCCTGATAGCCCCGCTGAGGACTAGGATCTTAGTCGTTGACCCCTTTTGACTTTTAACCAGTACAGTTAGGACTAGTTAGGGTGACGCGAGTGCCGAGGCCATGGTATTTTGCATGCTTGTGTGGCCTACTCTTGGGCACTTGTTCTTACTTTAGTCTTCTGTGACTAAAAGTATACTTTTGAGCACCTGTGTGCTATATTTTTATGAATTGTCCCTAACTTGCTAATTGTACGAACTTGACATGCTTATGAATGTAAATTATTGTTAATTTCAATGCTTTCTTGGTTGATTCTAATTTTGATATATTCCAATCTTTCACCGCCTAGCTAGGGTTTTAATTGATCCGGGTGCAACACACTCTTTTGTAAACCCTGATTTCATGAGTGGAATAGACTTGAAGCCAATTAAGTTACCATATGACTTGGAGGTTAAAACACCCACTGGGGACAAAAGTCTAATTGCTAATCTGGTGTATAAGAATAGTGAAATCTGCGTGAACGAAAGAAAATTGCTGGCCGATTTGATAGGTCTAGCGATTAAAGGATATGATGTGATCCTAGGAATGGATTGGTTAGCCCGTTATAATGCCCAACTGAATTGTAGGACGAAAATTGTAGAATTGTGTATTCCAGGGGAGGCAACCCTGAAATTGGATGTGAGGGGTAAGTTAGCCTCATCTGCACTTATTTCGGGAATTCGGGCTAGAAAATTGTTGAATAAGGGAGCTCAAGGATATTTGGCTTTTCTTATTAATACCCTTAGCGATAAGGTGAATCTGGAGGACACACCGGTAGTGAAAGAATTTTCCGATGTTTTTCCTGAAGAATTGGAGTCTTTACCCCCGGAACGGGAAATAGCTTTTAAAATTGATGTAACTCCGGGATCAGCACCTATCTCAAGGACACCATATAGGATGGCTCCAGCTGAGTTGAAAGAGTTGAAGTTACAATTACAGGATTTGTTGGAACGGGGTTTTATACGAGAGAGTGATTCCCCGTGGGGAGCCCCAGTTTTGTTTGTAAAGAAGAAAGATGGGAGTTTGAGGTTATGTATAGATTATCGAGGCTTAAATGATGTTACGATTAAGAATAAATACCCACTACCCCACATTGATGAACTGTTTGACCAATTGCAAGGGGCGGTAGTGTTTTCAAAGTTGGATCTAAGGCAAGGTTACTATCAATTGAGGATTTTAGAGAAGGACATACCTAAGACTGCTTTTAACTCGAGGTATGGGCACTTCGAGTTTGCAGTAATGCCTTTTGGGTTAACCAATGCACCTGCCGCTTTCATGGATTTAATGCATAGGGTTTTTAAGCCTTACTTGGATCAATTTGTGGTGATCTTCATTGATGATATTTTGGTGTATTCTAAGAATACGAAGGATCATGAGAAACATTTGAGAATTGTTTTACAGATCTTGAGGGAACATCAGTTATATGCTAAGTTTAGCAAGTGTGAATTCTGGCTGAAAGAAGTGACTTTCCTAGGGCATATAATTTCTCAGGATGGGATTAAAGTGGATCCAGCTAAAGTTGGAGCTGTTTCAAATGGAAACGACCGGAAAACCCAACGGAAGTTCGGAGTTTTATAGGATTGGCAGGGTATTACCGGAGATTCATCCAGGATTTTTCGAAAATTGCTGGACCTATGACTGAGTTGACCAAGAAAAATGGAGAATTTATTTGGAGTCCTAAGTGTGAAGGAAGTTTTCAGGAGTTGAAAAGACGGTTGACTAGAGTGCCTGTTCTAGCTCTACCTAATGGACAGGATAGTTTTGTGGTTTACACAGATGCTTCTAAGGAAGGTTTGGGATGTGTTTTGATGCAAAATGATAAAGTGATAGCTTATGCATCTAGGAAATTGAAACCGCATGAAGGAAATTATCCGACCCATGATTTGGAGTTAGCGGCTGTGGTATTTGCTTTGAAGAAATGGAGACACTATTTGTACGGAGTAACATTTGAGGTTTTTACATATCACAAAAGCCTTA
The DNA here is from genome assembly GCF_003713205.1 of Coffea eugenioides. Taxonomy (NCBI): domain Eukaryota; kingdom Viridiplantae; phylum Streptophyta; class Magnoliopsida; order Gentianales; family Rubiaceae; genus Coffea; species Coffea eugenioides. The sequence continues at coordinate 33,721,137 of NC_040040.1, forward strand.
AGTACTTATTTTCTCAGAAGGAGCTGAACTTGAGGCAACGTAGATGGATGGAATTTCTGGAAGATTATGATTGTACGATTAAGTACCATCCAGGAAAGGCCAATGTAGTGGCCGATGCTTTGAGCCGTCAGGTACAAATGGCTGGATTGATGGTTAAGGAATTTCAGTTGTTGGAGGAAGTTAGCTATTGGAATCCTCGATTAGAACCAAGGAAAGTAATTTTGGGGAATATTGTTATAACCTCCACTTTATTGGAACGCATTAAGGAATCTCAGGAAAAGGACCCTGAAGTGCAAAAGTTGGTGGAGAAAGTTAAGACGGGAGACCAGACGGATTTCAAATTGGGATCAGATGGAATATTGAGATTTCGAAATCGGGTGGTTGTGGCAAAGGATGAAGGGCTTAGAAAAGAAATTTTAGAAGAGGCACACCGATCAAAGTTTACAGTACATCCAGGAGGGAATAAAATGTACCAAGACTTGAAAAGTCTATATTGGTGGAAAAATATGAAGAAAGAAATTGCCCAATTCGTTCAAACATGCTTGGTTTGTCAACAGGTTAAAGCCGAGCATCAAAAACCCTCAGGACTTTTGCAACCTCTAGAAATACCTGAGTGGAAATGGGAGAATATCACCATGGATTTTGTATCAGGCCTACCAAGGACACAGAGAGGCCATGATGCCATTTGGGTAATAGTGGATAGATTGACTAAATCGGCTCATTTTCTACCGATTAACATGAAATACCCGTTAGAAAAGCTGGCCAGGTTGTACTTGGATGAGATCATTAGACTACATGGTATACCTGTGAGTATTGTGTCAGATAGGGATCCAAGATTTGTTTCGAGGTTTTGGCAAAAGATGCAAGAAGTATTGGGGACTAAGTTAAACTTTAGTACCACCTATCATCCTCAGACTGATGGACAATCTGAAAGAACAATTCAGACCCTTGAGGACATGTTAAGGACTTGTGTGCTAGATTTTGGAGAAAGTTGGAGTAAGTTTTTGACTTTAGTGGAATTTGCCTATAACAATAGTTTCCACTCTTCTATTCAAATGGCTCCATACGAAGCACTTTACGGTCGGAAGTGTAGATCCCCAATTTGTTGGGATGAAGTAGGTGAACGAAAAAGTTTAGACCCGACTACCGTATCTTGGATTGAGGAGGCTAATGAAAAGGTAAAATTGGTACGGCAAAGGATTCAAACCGCTCAGAGTAGACAAAAAAAGTTATGCCGACAATCGGAGAAAGGATTTGGAGTTCACTGTTGGAGATGTGGTATTTCTCAAGATCACGCCTTTAAAAGCAAGCTTGTTGTCAGGAAAAGGGAAGAAACTACAACCAAGGTTTGTAGGGCCATATAAGATTATTCAACGAGTTGGGAATGTAGCCTATAAGCTGGAATTACCACCGAGCTTATCTCGTATTCATAACGTGTTTCATGTGTCCATGCTTAAGAAATATCATCCAGACCCTTCTCATGTTTTGCAACCGGAGAATATTGAGATCGATGAAACCCTGACCTATGAGGAGAGACCGGTAAAACTTTTGGATCGAAAGGTGAAGGAACTAAGGAACAAGCAGATACCACTAGTGAAAGTTCTATGGAAGAACCATGGAGTAGAGGAAGCAACATGGGAAGTTGAAGAGACAATCAGAGAGAAGTATCCAGACTTGTTCGTCAACCAAGGTAAATTTCGAGGACGAAATTTTCTTAAGGGGGAGAGGATGTGAGGACTCGTAAAAACTATTATTTTATGCCTAATTTATGGCTTAATAAATTATTTAATTGGATTTTTATCCCAAGGAATATTTTCTAGTCTTGTTAGACCTAAATACATGGTAATATAACTTCGTTATATTTTTAAAGTGACTCGTTCTAAAAATTAATTTCCTGGAGTGCGTTTAGTAAAAATAGTGAGTAGTACTTGGAGATTTTATCCGCGTAGTAGCACAATAAGCTTGGAATATTGGAGACTTGTACTATGGTCCTAAAATAGGTAATCTTATGAGTAAATACTCAAGTGATAGTTAGTAGTGCAATCGTTATAAGAATTTATTGGAAGTTTCGCGTTATCGCGTTAAAATTGACGGTACGCGTTTTCACACGCGCGACCTTATTTGAGGGACTTTAGACCCTTATTTCGGGACAACTAAGAGTGAATAATACTTACATGAGTATAAATGCATTGGAGGTTCAGTGCACTAGTGAACCAAACGCGCGAGAAAATCGAGCCCTAATCGCGCCAAACACACCCTAATGAGAGTTGACTTATGGGTGAATTTACACCACTTATTTCACCTTCTCTTGGAAGCTAAAAGAAATCAGATCACTCTCATCTTCTCTCTCCTCATTGCCGACCAGCCCTCCCCTCTCTCTAACTCCCTTGCTTCAAAATTTCAGCTCATAAATCTCACTCAAACCAACCCCAAATCATCTCCAAATTCAACCAAACTTGCACCACACTTAGCTTGATACTTGAGGATCATTTTGAGCAGCAAACAAGGGCTGAAAACCACGGTTTTTCTGGGGTAAAAGAGGGCTGAAAATTCTGCTTGAACATCAAACCAAAGTAAGTGATGATCCACTCTTGGAAACTTGAAGTTTGGAAGCTATCTTACCTTGTTAAGTTCATGCATGCATTTGGTTAGCTTCATATGGTTGTGTAATGTTCTAGTGGGCTCTTTGTATTCCCACACTTGGGTTGTTGTTGCTGATTTGAGGATCAATGTTGGATTTAATGGTAGTTTAATGGTTATAATGATGGATTTATGGAGTGTTATTGTTGGAAACTCAAGTAGAGGTCATGACCAGAAATTGCTGAATCTGCCCCTGTTTTGTTCGGCCATGATAAGGCCCATTTTTGGTGATTTATTGGCATGAACCTGATGTTTATATGCTATATTATATGTGTAGAAATTTTCGTTGGAAAACATTAGCGTTTGGATGGGCAAACGAATTTATTCGTGGACTAGGCAAGCTGGAAAGTTATTTTCGGGTAACCCTGTCCAGCGGTAGTATTTTGAGCATAACTCTGTTCTCGGGTGTCGAAATCAAGTGCCGTTGGTGGCGTTTGAAACTAGACATTCCTAGCTTTAATTTGAGATAAAATTCACGTTCTGATTCTTTGTGAGTGAGCAGAACCAAATGTTTTAAGATGGCTGTCCTGTCTCTCGGATTTGCTGGAATGGCTTGTAGAGGCAGCAACTTGAGGCTCAAGTTTGAGCTGGTTGCTTGCCGAATTTCAGAACATTTCCTTCTGTGAACTTTTAGTCCCGTGAATGTATTTTCTAAGGCCATAAACCATGCCTCATTCCGAGTTAAATTGATTGAGTTGTGACTAAAACAAGAGGACTGCCCTGTTTTGGAAAAACGTAGTATTTGGACTGATTTGGGGCAAAACTTGGGAATGATTTTATTAATTGAAGTTCTTGATGCTCATCCCTTACCAAAGGTATCATGGATGTATCTTAGACCTTTATCTCTCAAATGAACCATGGTCGGATAGTTTTCTTGGTTAAACGATTTGAACTTGGAAAATGAAAGTTACAAGGCAGATTGCCTTAGAATTTTTCCTGAACTTTGGATGAGTTGTTAACTACCTTCCCGAGGGTATTTTTCCCTGAAATTTGAAAGAAAAATACCTTGCATATAGGAGTAAAATACTGCCAATTTTGGCACCAATTCAAGTTCGTTTCGATACCGAATTAAATTTCTAGTGTTGGAGGTTCAAAACTGGAAATTCTTCTTCAGTCTTGAATCTTCCTCAACTTTGAGCTACCGTATCTCGGTACTCGAAACTCCGATTCTCGATCCGCTTGTTTTTCTATAAACCTCACTCGTAACTATAATTGAGTTACAAATTTTAGATGCCGGTTTGCAATGTGTGAATCGTGCCGAATTTTCAAAGTTGGCCGAAATCCAACTTAATTCTGCCTTGAACGCCGAACCTGTACCTTCAACCTCATTTTTGAGTACATTCCACTTAGATTCATGGAAAGGTGTCTTCTAAGAACTTTTAACACTTTCCAAAAGGTTTCCAACGGTATAAAGTTTTCCAATTTTAGACTTATATCGAGAGAGATACGAATTTTCAAAGATTTAGGATAAAACTGAAATTTCTCAATTTTCAAGGCAAAGGAGTTTTTCCAAAACTCTTAATTCTCTTAGTATTATTCAAACGTTTTGCCCTCGCTTTTTATGATAAAAAGCCAAATAATATTGTACATAATAAAAGGCAAGTTGAACCTCGATTTACGTGTAATTGAGGTTCCCTTTTGCGAAATAATCCTTAGATTGTACTAGTGTACGATCTTCATTGATAAATGGGTTAATTGTGTGACTATCCACTATTAATTGCCAGGCGCACAAGGAGACCTTCAAGAGGATCTCACAGTGGACACTTGAACTCCCAGAAAACAATTCTTATTGAATTGCTCGGTGAGTGTCAAGTGTGTGAATTTTGATACTTGCTTATTTGTGGTATTTGTTGGAAGTTTTAAAAATAAGGGCGGGTGCGTACTTTACCGCACTCGTTCTAATTTCAAATGAATGATTGGAATGTATTGAATGAATGAAATATATTGAATGAATGAATGAAATGCAATGTTATGTTATGAATGCATGTCGTTGGAGTGAACCTCCTCGACTTTCAAATGAATGGGGGACGCCCAAACTCATAGGCCGACCTTAGACTCGAGCCAGCAATGGGCTTGGTGGGGACTTAGGCGTGCCATGAGATAAATATGAGCTTGACCTAATGAGAGGTCTTGCTCGGCATACTCGTGGAGTATCGCCTTATAAATGACTTGTGGGCCCTTGAGGTGTACGGTGGACGGAGAGAAGTAAGTGGTGATCTACGGAAATGGAAATACCGACCCGGTTGACAGGAGGGTCAATGCGGGAAGGTATACGAATGACATCGGCAGAGCGAGTGGAACGTAGCTCTCGAGAGCTATTATATCCTTGAATTGTTTCTGGTTACTTTTCCTGTTTAAATGATTGACTATTGAAGGGACATGGTTTTATTTACTAAATTTGGGATTGCTATTTGAACAAAGTGCTTGCATGTGTGTTCTTGGCCTCACGGGCGTTTAGCTCACCCTATAGTTTTGTTTTCCTTAACAGGACCGAATCTTGGAGAAGTAAGGAGAAACCATTCGTGGTACTTTTGTTAAGACTCCTGCTATATTTTGACTAGGCCCTGGTTTGGGTTGTACTTTTGGAAATTTGTAAACTTGAAAGTTTGGGCCCTGACGTGTATGTTGAATTTAAGTTGTTTTATGATTACCGATGTAATGGTTACATGTTAAATGACTTGATAAGCTTGAACGCTTCCGCATTATTGTATTTATGTTGTTCTCTTCGAAGTGTTTAGTCCGGTTCTAAATTGAATGGAATTGTTTGAGTCCTGGCGAGAGCTGGGCAGGCGTCCGCGGATACCCTTTGGTCCGCCTTAGGGAGATGTGGGGCGTCACACTCTCTTCCTTAACAAACGAAAGCTTCAGCAGTTTTCTTCCTCAAGCCACCCAGGTAGGTTAAATGCAAAAAAAAAAAAAACTCAAGCAAAACCCGCTAGTTTATCAATCTAAAACCGACCAAACTTCAACCCATTTAATTGACGTAATCTCAACTATGGTGCATAGCTCTGGAAATCAAACAGAGAGGATTTGGATGAAGAAAACAACAAAAGAAAATGGCATTGACTTTTGAAAAGGACCGGACCTGGAATCACCAAGAAGCGAGATTGTGTGGCTATGACATCAAAATCTAACATCTAACCATCTCTAACACTCTTTCAGTAAATCTTTAGCCATCAAAACATAGATCTTTGAAGCAACAGAGATCACAAAAGGAGGAACCAATAGATATATGTATAACTGAGGAAAACTCATGCGATGGTCCAACAAAATCTCATAAAAAAAATGTTACATTGGCAAGCATTAAAGGTAGGCATTACCTACCAGTAGTTGGGAATTGAATCAACATGAGGAAAATGAGGAGCTCGCGCCTAGAGTGTTGAAAACGAAGCAGAAAATTTCGTTCGTCGTTCCTTAAGTCCAATAAAGGCAGCAGATTGAGGCCTCGATTTGAAAATGCTATAGTGGTTTTCTTCAAATATTTTTTGAATACCAATTTTTCACTGATGATCGTAGATGGTGCAGCAAGAAAAATCCCCTCAAAAGGAGGTCGGGATTTATCGAAATAAGGTCATGAACAGGGTAGGTTCGTCAACCCTGGCTCAACTTTCAACAGAAAAAAAATTATGCACTTTTCTCTCAATCTTCCTCGATCTTTCCTCTATATTTCTTTCTATTTTTTCTTCCTATTTTTCCTCTGATTCTCCCCAGATTCTTCCCAGGTTCCCCTCTTTCTTAGTTTCTTCCTTTTCTCTTTCTTTTTTTCTCCTTTTTCTCTCTTGCCCGAAGCTTCTCCTTTCTCCTCTTCCCAGTTTCCCTGGTTTTTCCTATCTCCCCGAAGCCTCTCTCTTTTTCTTGCTTAGTTTTTCTTTTTCCTCCCCCAAGAAAACTTCCTCCTACCCGCAGCCTTTTTCCTTCCTTCTTTCTCAACCCCAAAACCCTTTTTTTTTCCTTTCCTTACCCAGCCGAAGCTTTTCCCTTTTCTTTCCTTATTTTTTTAGATTTTTTCCACAAGCCCCACCTGTCCTAGCCACCTATCCCCTTGCATGTGTTGTGCAAAAAAAATAAAGACACTTGGCTAATCCTCACCCCATACACTTAGCTACCATGCATGCCTTCCACCTATTTTTGTTTTTATTTTTTATTTTTCAAAACAAATTTAGGATAAACAAAATGTAAAATTCATAATTGAAATTGCCTTGCAAACTTTCATTTATTTTGAAGAAATTAAATTTGAAAAGATTAAAAATCAATTTTTATGAGATTTTTCCATTTTCAAAAATTTTTTAAAAAGAAAATGAACCCTAATTCAATAAAAATAGCTAACTATCATTTTGCGAACTAAAATAAAATAAAATTAAAATTAAAATGAAATTAAATAGAATTGAAATTTTGGTGTCTACAACTTGCCTCTCTTTGTCTGAGTTTCATAGAAACTCGAGACAAAGATGTAGACACCAAATACTTGCCTGTAGTTATTCTGTTGTGAACTGAAATAAACAAACATATAAAGATCAGTGGGATAAAACCCGAACCTGCCATAACATCGGTCAGTGGGATAAAAATCCAAGCCTGCCATAAAAATTAGTCAGTGGGATAAAATCCGAACCTACCATAACATCGGTCAATGGGATAAAAAACCGAACCTACCATAACATCAGTCAATGGGATAAAAACCAGAGCATGCCATAAATAACATCGATCAGTGGGATGAAAACTCGAGCTTGCTATAAATTGAAAAGATTTTTACAGAATATTTTTTGTAGAATTTCGAAAATAGAGATAGATTACTTCTTCTACAAAGATTTGCCTCAGTGTGATGTTATTGGACCATTGGACTTGCAAAAGAGAAATAATCATAATGATAGATAATGCCACCACTATCCGATCAATCCTGCTTTCAAGAAATGTATAAACATGAGTATTTGAGCGTTCTTCCCCGATGTAGCGAAAACTCAACTTTATTCTGCGAACTGTGTCAAATTTTCTTAATTTCCAATGCTAATCAAATATGGCATTTGGTATCCAGGCACTTTCAATAAATAACAGGGATTGCCATTTGATAAATCAAACGAGATAGATGAGACCATGAAACACATGGACAAATATTTTATTTAGACAAAAAATGATGAAAATCCAAGCAACATGAAAGCAGCCATTTACCTTTATTGAGAGAAAATTGATTTTAGAGAAATGAACCTATACATTCAAAAGTTATGTTTGATGAACCAAAACACTTTGATCTCACACAAAATACCACATTTGACCCTTTGAATATCGTTCCTCCGGAGTTCAATGTTGGAAACAGAATCACAACGTGAAGAGAAACTCAAATGAACTGAATCACCAGCCTTTTAAATCCAAACTCACTTTTTCTCATAAAACCCTATCTTAGCGCCCTTTCGGTTTTCACTAAGGCTACCCCCACTTTTTATTTTCTTTTTCTTTATTTTCATTTTTCATCTTTCTTTCTTCCTTTTTTTTTCTCTTCTTTTTTCTTTTTTCTTTTTTCTTTTCTTTTTTCTTTTTCTGAAAAGGCGCTCTTTCGGATTTTCACCTGATGAACAAATCTTGCCGATAACCTTTATGAACTCAGAAATGTATTTTAAGAAATGATGGCATCAGTGTGACAACCCTTCCCTTGCAAAATTGGTGAAGGTGTATTGATATCATTTGCCATGTGATTAGAAAATTTCCTGAAAGAGGTGATGCAAAGAATAGAAGTCAGGACTTGCAGTTTTTAGTAATGGGGTCAGGTGAGGTGCCAATAAAAGGTTAAGGCTTGAAGGCAGATTTTATAAGTGTTTAAATCACCTAAAATCACATCTTCATATTAACCCTACTTAGGATTAAACTAAAATTGCCCCAATTTATTCTCAACTGAGGTTCTTTCCTTTAATTTTCTTTTTCTTTTGTCCTTCTATCAATTTTCACCTCTTGAGACTTTTCTTTTTTTCTTTCTTTCTTTTCAACTCAAACTTGTACCAATATGGGGTTGGCGATTCTCAGGGGATGCCAAATGAAATAATTTATTCTGAAAGTTCAAAAGGGATAACTGGGGATAGAATGTTTAATTGGAAAGGAAGAAGGCCTGACTTTCATTCCATTCTTCACATTAACCCTGAAAGGAAACTTTCACTTATCAAATGAAGAATTTCTTACACATATCCGAATTGATCGTTTGAGGAAAAACTTGTCGATCCATTTCTGAGAGAATGATTGCTCCTCTAGGCATATCATCATACGATCAAGCAAATATCCCTTGAAGCATGGTTAAGAACTCGACCATCCTTTTTTCCTGCATACTAATTTCGATTTCTTTAACCTCTGCCCTGATTTCTGTCTCCTCTAAATTTGGTTTGATTTCCACTTCATGTTATTCAAACATCTTGGAAACAGATTCAGGTTCCTCCTCTTTCTCATTCTTATCCTGAGCTTCAGATTCTATGACTTCAAATCCGTGAGAGAGATCGAGTTTGCAATTGTCAAATTCCAGAATATTGATATCCAAAGGGTCAATGTGTTTTATTTTTTACCATCTGAAAAAGAATGAGATAGATATAACAATGCGTAAGTAAAACAATTGGAAAATGAACAATGTGCATTTAATTGAATTTCAAATAAAGGACAAAACGACATAATATGCTACTTACCATAAGACTTGTATTGAAAAAATATTTGATTCAAAACTATTTACAAAACTGAAAAGTAAAAGATGATCAATGCGAATGATTTCTTTCATAGTTCTCAACTAAAGACAATCCCCTAGATTTACCGAAATTCCCTTCGGGAGGGGAGAAAATCAATGGTCTAACAGGTGGATAATAATTTTTTTTTGGAACTTGAGTGTGAGGAGGATTGATGTGGATATTGTATGTATAGGTATGTGGTAAGTCATGAGTGGGATATGTGAAAGCCTCCTCAGGTGGATTTATGAAATGTGGCGCAAAAGAGGTTTGAATATAGGGTAGAGGTGGTAGTTGCGGTTCAGGTTAACCAGTAGGTAAGGGATCATGTTATACACCGTTGTTGCTACCAGCAACCAAAATCACGCGCCGTTGGGCGGTCATCTCCATGCTTAACTCATTGAATTTGTTTAACACTTCGTTTAGTTGAACTCCTAGATTTTTCAGGTCGGCTGATGGTGTCGTTGCAGGCCTATCAGATGATTCAGGATGTGTACACATGTTTACACTATTTCTCAAAACTCGGCTACGTGATAGTGTAATGATGGGGCTTCTTTGCATAATTATGTTTGTAATTACTTGAAAATTTAGGAAAAACCCTTTTTAGATTCCCCTTTTGATTAACTGCTGACAAAAAAGAGAAAAGGCAAAAGAAAAAGATTCGAGTTAGTAAAAATTAAAATAATTTGGATGCATGTCCTATTGAGGAGCCCTTTTTATGCCAAAGGTAGGCCTAACATGATGCAACACCTTCAAAGTGGGACTCATTTATCAAACCTGCTTTTGACTGCCATTTTGCATAAAAGAAAAGTCATTTCAAATTTCAAAATTTTTATTTTTATAAACATTATTTACATCATTCCTCGGAGACGGTCTCGCACAAAGTCATTAACCCTTTTTAACCTATCTATTACAGCACTCTTGGATTCTTTGGCATAAGGATTGCTCATGTGGCCCACTTGATCGTACAATTTCCCATATTTCCTCTTCAATGCTTGGTGTTTCTCTGGCATCTTTTCACATGCCTCATTTTGTTTCTCTACCATCTCCTTACTAGTTTTGATGGACTCTTGTAGTTGCAAATTTTCTCTATTTTTGGCTTCAATAATGGCCATCAATCTCTTGATCTCCTCGGATGGTTTGTCTCGTGAGTCTTGTGTACCCAAACCCATAAGCCAATCCTCATATTGCGGTGTTACTAAACCTTTCTGCTTGAGTTCCGGAATGTACTTGACGTACTCGTCGTCAGACAACGTTCCCCAGGGCTCAATGATAGGAATCTTCATCGAAATTTTACTTGAACACATCCCTTTGTCAAAAACAACGGTGAATTTGGTTAAATCAAATGTACACGGCAATTCTTCAATGCGGCCCAACTATCGGAGAAACCTCTTCGGATCATAAGCCATGATACCCTGGGTGCCTAAGAATGGAATGAACTCTGATGCTTTGGTGTGAAGTACGGGTTTAACACAATTAGTCCAATCTAAAATCCATCCAACACTCTGATCAGACAAGTTTTTCAAGAAATTCACGTATTTAGATGCATTACTCGGCGAACCACTTCCATTAACCCTCTTGTGATGCGTGACTACCCAATTATACCCGGACATTGGCAGATTATCAGAAATAGGTGATCGTCTCATAAAGTGCTCCATAGCCCATATGTGCAAAACCAAATTTGATCCATGAAAGAACTTTCCACTTCTTTGGCAAGTAGTGCAAGCTACAAAGATATTAGCTAAGATAGTCAGAACAGTAGAGTATTGCCTATCTTTTATCGCTAGAAACAAATCAATCATGACTTTGGTGAGTTTAAAAGCTATCTTCTTGTCTTTTCTCAGAAAAAGGTAAGTTCCAATCATAACCAATCCATACACCCACACTCTTTTACGTTCCCATATTACCTCGGACGTAAATGAAAAATCTCCTAAATGTCTCTTGAATCCATCCCTCAATACAAATCGGGCGAATAAGAACTTCACGTCTATGCTTTGGTCAAACCCTTGTATTACGGATTCCTTTAACCCAGGGAAATGGCAGAACTCGGCTTTGCTAGACACAAACGGAAATATTACAGCGATACCATGAGTTGGTAAATTAAGGAAGTCAGATACCTCCTCAATTGTCATGGTCATCTCTTTCTTGCCAAGTCTAAATGCTGAGCAAATAGGGTCCCACAAATGTACCAAAACTTCTACAAAATAGCTATCCAATTTGATATCTTTGAAATCCCCAATTGATCCTAAGTGAGAAGCTACTTGGTTAGTTTTACTAGGTGAAAGCAATGCGGGCCACCTCTGTATCTCAATCGCTGCTACTAACATTTGCTGGACTCGTCGAGGGCGTTCCATCTAGAGACAAGAAGTTGGTGTCAAGTACCTTACCTACAGGTCCCATTTTTCCGGTTAAACTGGAATTTAAACGTGAAAATCCCAAAATAGGATTAAATACCCATGGGAATATAGCGTTGACTTATTCTTAACATGGGATTCCCTAAATGGCATTCCTTCTAAGGTTTATGCATGATGCCAATTTATCAAAGCAATTAAATATGCAATTTGAAATGAAAACATAACCTAAGGGACTCTTTGTATGCTAGGGTGGGCCTAAAATTATGTGCAATTATTAACCTACGAATGCAATATATCGAAATTTAAATGTGTGATAACCTATCTAAGAGGGTAGGTTCAAAAAGAGTTTCATGCCAGAATTCTTACTTCTAAGGCTTATGAATGCAATAAAATAAAGAAAGGTTAGTTCAATTGATATATGACACATAACATATTGGAGCAAACAAAAATAATATGAAAAATAGAAGGTAATTAAAGAAAGAAGGGTGTAATCCCTCCTTTTGTGTCTATGTTCCTATTTGGGTAAGGTTGACCCTATCTGTGACGCCCCCACCTCCCCCTAGGGCGTACCCCAAGGTTCGGCGGGTCGCCTGCCAAGCTCTCGCCAAGACTCACTCACTCATGGCTCAAGAAAAAAATAACGTACATCCATAGAAAATGAATAACACATCCACTTCAACTTAATATATACATTGATACTCAAATCTAGATACAAAGCTTCTATATACCAAAATACTTCAAAGTGTTTACAATTCGAGTACAATCAATCCTAGTCGAGTGCTAGCGCGAGTACCATTTCAAAACTTTAAAACTAGACTACTCTGTACCAGTCTCACACCTCGCTCGTACCCCCTGTAAGGAAAACAAATGGCGTGGAATGAGCTAAAAGCCCAGTGAGGTTCCAAATAGCAAGTTGACCATTATTTAAAAGTGCAAGTATCACGTAGTAAAGTAATGAGCATGAAAAGTTCATAAAAGTGAGGAATAACACTTCAAGTAGTAAATCTCAAAATGAGCGAGTGTAAAGTTTTTCTTTTAAAACGAAACAATAACACGATAAGTACTAATCATTCCAAAGTATAAGAATACGGATGGCTCTCAGGAGCCAAATCCCCTTTGCATCACTGGAGCTTGATCACGTAATAGTTGACACTCCATCAACTTTCAAGTAAAGGAACCAATCCAATAGAGCACCACTTAAACTACTCTCCGTCCACCATTCAAACCCCCTACTGGGCCCAAAATCCTCAATAAACACTAGTGATAATACTCGAGTATACCGATTTGTCGAGGAGATATCACTCCACTCGACAAAACAAGAGACCCAGGGTTCGTTACCCAATCGACCAAACCCTTGTCGGCTCGACTCGAGTAACTCGCCACAGGGTTTCTGGAATTTTAGGAAGTGCGCACATCATAAACAAGTATATCAAATCAATTGAACAATAAACAAGTATATATCATATTAGGGCAAGTGCGATAAAGTACACTCTTACCCGATCAAACCAATCATATATCATATAATCACATTGGTCAAGTATTGAAAACAAGTGTCCAGTTCATCCAGGTATTTGGAAGCACTCACCAAAGGTCTAGCGCCTCTCAAAAATCACGTTCAGGTCCAACTCTTTGGGTTGGAGTCCAAATCTGCGATAGAATATCATTTACGAATGTAAAACTCTCTAGAGTTCGAAACTTAGGAGTTTCGCTTCAAGAAAATCAAGTAAATGCAACTCGTTTAAGAAGTATTCAAGATACTTACCAAATTCTGAAAAATTCATACTCGCTCGTTTAGTTTCAGTAAGGAAGAGGTTAAAACTTTAGAGCTCCCATTTGAGTCGAAAGGACGAGGAAAACGTATTTCTATTGATTATTACTTTCATTTTCCAAGGGTACAAGTTTCGGCCAAATTCTAACTTATATACCTCTATGAGAGAAAACTTGAATATCCTAGACGATTCAAGTGATATTCGTTCCCGAATTCATACTCAAGTCGCGAGTACCTCTACCTGACTCTCGAGTGTAAATTTGGGCAGCACGCCCTTTGTGTTTACCTATTTTCCAGCCATTTATGGCTTCATTATTTTTCTCAATTCAGCCTCAAAACACATACAAACAATCTCATCACAATAGCCATTCAAGAGGCTCCAAAATCATCCAAGTACAACACAAGTTTAATAATACAATCAGAAATCAAGTTTTGAAACCAAAAGGCTAAATGGCAGATTCGACATCTTATAGCATTTTGGCCACAACTAGAGCTATGTTTTTGGGATTTGGGTAAAATTTATACCGTTTCGAAGCTAAGATAAAGGGTTACAACTTTTATGAAGACAACTCGACCCAGTTCACAACTAATCTAGGTCGAATTTACGGATTACAGAACCAGAATCTCATTGTCAGTCTGGTTGTCAGCACTGAATTCAAATGATAATAACATAGGCTACAAAAAAAATCCGATTGGGGTGTTTTTAGATGCGTTGGAAAGCTAAGACAAAGGACTAAAATTTTAATGTTTTGGCCAAATGCTAATTTGATACGGATCAAGGTGGAAAAATGAAGCCAGAATGGTGAAATGTCAAAACTGTCCGCAAAACTATACCTATGGCAGTCAAGGGTATTTTTGTTATTTCACATGATACAGTGCTCGGATTGAGCTGAAATTTTACAGGAAGCTATAAAACATCATTTCCTACAACTTTTATGTTTTAACCTAGGCCTGATTAAGTATCTAACATGGACTAAAATACACGGTCAGAAACAGGACAATTGCAGCATTAAAACTGGAAATCAATTCTTACAAATCACCTTTGTTGCTGACCGAAATTTTATATGCTACAACCCAACAATTTTTAACCATGAATTCACTTCCATACACTAAGCATAAGCATTACTACAACATGAACACCAATAACAACCATCCATTTCAACAACCAAAGCTGAAAATTACACTAGAAGTCTGGAATTCACTATAACCACTACTAAAATCATGAAATCTATCTAAACAAGCCATAACTTTCACTTGTAAACTAATAAGCACAACCATGAACTAAGACCAACCTTACCTAGCATTGGAGAAGCACAACAACCCCTAGGAAGCTTGAACCACCAAAACTCTCCACTCCAAGATAGCACTCCACCTTCCTAAGCAATTTCTATCAATGATTTGGTGAATCTTTTGATTAGTTTGCAAGATTGAGCAAGAAATCAAGACCCCAAAGTTGAGGCTTTTCTCTTCTTCTCTCCAAGAAGCTCTCGGCCCTCTCTCTCTATTTTCTCTTAGTTTTTGATTTGTTTTCCTTCTCATTTACTAGCAACTTAGATATTTAAACTAAGATCAAAGGTTACTTTTCCTCCACCAATCAAATTTAAGCTTAGGAAGACCTTAGAAGCTTCAAGGTTACTAATACACTTCCTTTGCTAATCCTCACACTATGACCCCAACAACTTTTAATCTTTGTAATTAACTCCATAGATCACTAACTTAATGAAATCCACAAGCTTAATTACACCTCATTAATCTACTAACCACCCAACCATTATAATTACCTACAATAAAATATGCCTTGTCATACCTAAACTCAATTACATAATAACCTTTTAGTCACAAGTAAAACTAGGGTTTTGATTTAAATTTAAAGTGTTCAGTTTTAAAAACAATGTTTCTAAAACAAAACAAAAGAAATAATCCAAAATTTTAAAAGAACGGGGGAAAAAGAATTGTCCTTAAATTCAGGGTATCACAATCTCTCCCCCTTAAAAGAATTTTGTCCTCGAAATTCATATATGCACTCCTAAATAACTTAGAGTATTTTCCTTGTATATCCGTTTCTAGCTCACAGGTCTTACCGTAGCCAAAATTTGGCTAACAATAGAAATCACGAATCGTACCTTCTACTATCTTCGATGGTTCAGGTACTGCCTGTTGGTCCAAGACGTACACTCTAGCTGGCACCCTTGGCTTAGTCCCTCCTACATTGGGTTGTTCTCCTACATTTGCTTGTTCAGGGTTTAGGTGTGACATACGGGGGCAAGTTGCAAGCTGGTGCTCGGCACTACCACACCATAAACATTTTCGTGCCTTTCGCCAACAATTATCCTCGGCATGATTGGTCTTCCCACAGTACCTACAAGATACTCGAGGGGTTGAGGTCTGACCTCCCTGTGAGGCACCTCTTGCTTGCCTCCTTCCACTTGGAGCTCCTCTTGGAGTAATTTCCTTAGGTGTCCCCGAAATTTTCTCACCACCATCTGCTCGACCCATCTTAGAGGCTGGCATATCTAGATCACCGTGTCCCTGCCCTTGACTTCCACCAGGCGCACCTCTCCTTTTTGCATGAAAAACCCTCACTTGTGCCCTAGCAATTTCTATTCTTTGGGCTTTCTCCAGGACCTCCGTAAAAGTATTAATTTGTGCCGCCGCCAAGGCCTCCTATATTTCCACATTGAGCCCCTGTACAAACCTCCTAACCCTCCTTTGCTCCGTAGCTATCAACTCGGGAGCAAACTTCGAGAGATTAGTGAACTGAGTCTCGTACTCAGATACACTTAGGGTTCCCTGACGGAGTTTAATAAAATCATCCTCCCTCTTTTCCTGTACTATCAATGGGAGATATTTCTCATTAAACGCTCGCACAAAGTTCAACCAAGTCCATGCAGTCCCCTCTCTTTCCCATTTAGCCCTAATTACATTCCACCAGGCCCTAGCTGGTCCTTCAAACTGGAATACAGCAAAATGCACCTGCCTAGCCTCCGTATAGTTTAAGGCAGCGAAAATATTGATCATCAACTCTAACCACCTCTCAGCTGCCTCAGGGTCCGGCCCTCCCTGGAACTTAGGAGGGTAATGTAAGGCCCAAAGACAACCTAAGAGGGGGGTGAATTAGGTTGATTAAAATCTTAATCAAATTTATGCAATTTTTGCTTAATAAAAATTTACCTTCTTTTCTAGTAATGATCAATCAAGTAGATTAGAAGAAGAGAGCAATATTGATTCGAAAAACAAGTATAGATAAGCAATGAGAATTTTATTAAACAAAAAGAATAAGATAGAATATCAAACCGATTGTCTACCAAGCTTTCCTCAAACTTGAAGACCAATCACTAGGTTGAGCAACTTCTCTTTGATGAAAGATGATCAACTAGATGTACAATGGAGGGAGCACTTCCTCCTTGCCCTAAGCCTCACTTAGTCAAGCTAAGAAGTTTTACAATCACTCAGATAACCCTCAACAAAGCTACACTAAAGAAACTTTCAATCACAAAAGAAATGCTCACAAGAAATTCACACCACTTGGAGAACAAATCTAGCTTTGCAGACTATTTTCAAGCTAAAATATCTCTTGAGATCTTGTAGACAAAGTGTGCAAAAGTTCTTCTCTGAATCAGAATCGTTTGTATTTTAAAGGGAACCAAAAATGGGCTTCATTAATACTTCCAACGGATAGAAGGCAGATGAAGAGTCAGCTAGCCGTTGGGGCTGTCGGACGTCCGACGGCTTAGTCATCGTCCGATCCTGTCGTCCGAAAAACAGTCAAGTTGTTGTTCGGACGTCCGATGGGATTTTATCGTCCGAGCTTCTGTGTCCGAACGTTGTCCAGAGAGTTATCAAATCTTCGTGGAATTTTTACGATTTCCGATGAGATTGATGTACGTCCGAAGCATGCGTCCGATCCTTCAGGACGTCCGATGCTTCCTTACGAGCGTCCGACAGAGTCTTGGCAGAGAGTCATCAACACTTTGTGGAATTTTTAGGACGTCCGACACGATCACTGTGCGTCCGAAGAGTACGTCCGATCCATCCGGACGTCCGATGCTTCCTCACGATCGTCCGACAGAATTTCCTTCTTGATGTTCTTCATCCTTTCGGACGTCCGACCGATTCCTTCGGACGTCCGACATGAGTGCCCTGTTTTTGCTTCTTCTTTTGGTTGATTTTCATTTCTTGACATATTCGTACCTGATTCTTTGATAGGCAAAAAACACTTATATTTGAAGAGAGTTAGATAAACATTTCAAAGTCCTTTGTGATCATCAAAATCAAAAATAACATTCTCCCCCTTTTTGATGATGACAAAACAAAGGTTTGAAATGAGATTTGATGATTGCAATAAAAACTCCCCCTTTCTCAATAGACAAGAACTCCCCCTTACTTAGTGAATCATAAAAAAAATTTGAAAAACTCCCCCTCACTTGGCTGCCCAACCGAATTAAACAATTATCCAAAATATGACAATTAAGCAGCCAACATCCAACATTTTACCAATTCAATCCATCAGCCAATCCAAATTTAATCAAATCATCAATCAATCAATCAATCCAACATCATCAATCATCAATCAATCCAGTCCTCTCCCCCTTTTTGTCATCACAAAAGGGCAATCAATCACATCCATCTCATCCACAAACACATTCATCAATGCAAACCAAAAAATTCATTACATCCACACAATCATCATTCAAAATACTTAAACATCTATCAAACAGTACCAAAAGAAACATAAACATAATCATTACCAAATGTTGAATTCATCTACATATCCATTGTTGAACACCACAAACACATGAAATAGACAAACAAAATGCAAATGTCCTAAATGGTGAACTATGTGGATCCAGGTGTTTTTCGAGAGAGCTGATATTGGGAGAGGTCCTCCTCTTCAGTTTCTTCATCATCTTCAGCAGCCTCTTCAACTGGTGCCTTGCCTTTATCTGATGTGGAAGGGCCATGAGGAGTCACAGGAGTTGATGAACCAGGGTCTGGAATTGATGAGCTTGGATCAGTGGGGTGTGGCTCTTTGTCATGGGAAACTTCCTCAACCACAGGTGGGGGAAAAAGAAGGTTCTTTTTGTCTAGGAAGGCTGTTTGTTGCTCAGAGGACATGGTGAGCATTAGACCATGTTCTAGAAGAAGAACATGCTGTTTGAGTTCACGAAGGAACTCAATCACTTCATCATTGGAGGAGGAAGATGCTTTAGTGGCAGACTTCCTGGGATGAATGGGAGTGAGTGAAACAGATGAAGGATCATGTGCAGTCTTAGACCTCTGTTCACTAGATGATGCCCCCTTATAAGCCCACAGATTATCTTTAAAAACAAGATTTTTCCTTTCAAAATATCCTTTGGTAAAGGCATAAGAAGATGCTTCTTTGGGACAAACACCTAGAATTGGAACTTTGTAAAACTCAAAAATCTTTTGAAGAAATTTTCCATAAGATAATTTTCTGCGAGAATCAGTGGCATAGCGAAGTAAAAACTTGCACATGACAAAACCAAAATCAATACGAATTTTTTCTCGAAAACAGTAAAAGAGATACAACTCCATTTTGTTTGCATCAGTTCTATGGCCATCAGTGGGTACAAGCAGGTTTGAAATGATTGAAAAGGCAATTAGATTCACAGGAGCAAGATCATTCAGTTTAGCATCAGCAGGGGAGGAAAAACTTCTTTTAAAATAAGTTAACATTTTAGCCCCATCAAAATGATTATCAGCAGTAGGGTGCTCTTCATAGGAAAAGAAATTTGCAATTTTATCCTTGCATCCAGGTTCAATAGTAGTTTTTAAAATATCATTCACAATTTCAGAATCAAAGACTAAGTCTACCCCATTAACCCTGGACATAATCTCAGTCTGATCAGTGCCTTTCCTAAGATTAGCAAAGAATTGATACAGCATTTCAGGGTAATAAACATTGGGCATAGAAACGAGATGTGACCATTTCTGGAACGCAAATAGATTCAGAATGGATTCTAAACCTATGTGGCGAAATTCAGAAGAGTTTACAATTCGTTGAGGGATGACACCTTTCTGGGATATCCAGGAGTGTTTGTCTTTTGCAGCATCATCAAAGAATGTAGGGAGTGTGGCTGATTTTGGAGGCGGTTGAGAAGAGGTTCCCTGTCCAGATTCAGGCTGAGAGGTGGGTTGTGGAGTAGGCCGTGACATTTGACCTTTTACGGCTCCTCTCTTGAAGCGTTTGGATGAACGTTTGACCGTAGGAAGATCCTCCTCCTCATCCCTGAGTGGATGCTTGCGTCCGGCAGTAACCTTTCCTCCTCTTAGATTCACCATTGTGCGAAATGTGTGGAATGAAGGGTGTAAATGATGCACACAGTAGTAGGGAAGTGAATCGCACAGAAATTTTGGGACAAAAAAGCCTTGAACAAGATTTGACAGAGCGGTTATGAGAAAGTAGGGTTTTGAGGGAAATTTGGGAATTTACGAATTGTTAAGCGATTCAGTGAAATGATCAGGAGAAATAAATCGCAATCAACCAGGAAAAGTTTTGTTTGAGTCAATTTGGGAATGAGAGCTTCAGAATGGTATGAATTTGAGAGTGAGAAATGAGAGAGTTATCGTCCGAGAGGAAATAGAAGAAAAAGAGTTTGAAGCAAATGAGGGAGAAAGTTATTTTAAAAAGTGAGCCGTTGCACTGTCGGACGACCGAACGAAGTCGTGTGTTCGACAGCTTCGTCCGAACAGGTGTTTTCTGGAAAAAAAAAAATAGCTGAAGAACATTATCGGACGTCCGTTCATCTTCTTTCGGACGTCCGAAGACTTTGAGAAATTTTAAGATGATTTTTCGATTATTCCTAATTTTGATCTTAGATGAATGAACTGATCTAATGGCAAAGCTTTTGTAAAAATATCAGCAAATTGATCTTTAGAACAAACGTAATTTACACATACTTCACCTTTTTGAACAAGATCGCGAATAAAGTGATGCTTTATATCTATATGCTTTGTCCTAGAATGTTGAATTGGATTTTTGGTCAAATTGATAGCACTAGTATTATCACAGAATATAGGCATGCAGTCATATGATAATCCAAAATCATTCAAGGTATGCTTCATCCATAAAAGTTGAGCACAACATGCACTAGCGGCAATATATTCCGCTTCGGTTGTAGACAAGGAGATTGCATTTTGTTTCTTGCTAAACCAAGAGACTAAGCAATTACCAAGAAAGTGACAAGTTCCACTAGTACTCTTTCTATTCACACGACAACCTCCAAAATCAGCATCCGAATATCCATATAGTGCAAACTCACTAGATCTAGCATACCAAAGACCATAGTCTAATGTACCTTTCAAATACCTAAAAATCCTTTTAACAGCATTCAAATGTGATTCTTTTGGACAAGATTGAAATCTAGCACACAAGCAAACAGCAAACATAATATCAGGTCTACTTGCGGTTAAATAGAGTAAGCTTCCGATCATACCTCTATAGTGTTTTTCATCCACATGATTACCTTCTTCATCTTTGTCAAGTTTTGTAGAAGTGCACATTGGAGTTCCAACTTGCTTTGAGTCCTCCATGCCAAACTTTTTCAGCAATTCCTTGGTATATTTTTCTTGATTTATAAAAATTCCCTCAAGGGCTTGATGTATTTGAAGTCCAAGGAAGAAATTTAATTCTCCCATCATACTCATTTCAAATTCACTTTGCATAGTGGTGGAAAAATCCTTGCGTAGATACTCATTAGTAGCACCAAAAATAATATCATCAACATATATTTGCACAATAAGAAGGTCATTTAACACTTGCTTAGTAAAAAGTGTGGTGTCCACAATACCTCTTTCGAAACCATTTTCAATCAAGAAACCACTTAACCTTTCATACCAAGCTCTTAGAGCCTGTTTTAAACCATATAATGCTTTAGATAGTTTAAACACATGACTTGGAAATTTTGTATTTTCAAAACCGGGGGGTTGATCCACATATACTTCTTGATCAATAAAACCATTTAAAAATGCACTTTTAACATCCATTTGAAACAATTTGAAACCTTTGAAACAAGCAAAAGCAAGAAGCATTCTAATAGATTCTAATCTCGCTACGGGAGCAAATGTTTCATCAAAATCAATTCCTTCTTCTTGTGCATATCCTTTAGCAACTAATCTGGCTTTATTTCTTACAACAACACCTTTATCATCTAATTTATTTCTGAATATCCACTTTGTGCCAATGATAGGTTGATTTTGAGGTCTATCAACAAGTGTCCAAACCTTATTTCTCTCAAATTGATTAAGTTCCTCTTGCATAGCCAAAATCCAGTTATCATCCTTTAAAGCATCATTGATATTTTTGGGTTCAAAAAGAGAAACTAAAGCAAAATTGTCTATCAATTTTCTAGATGAAGAACGAGTCTTTACCTTTTCGGATGGATCACCAATTATAAGCTCTCTTGGATGATTATGGCTGAATTTCCAAGCATTGGGAAGGTCTTTGACTGAATCATCATTCTCATCTTCATCACCCTTTTCTTGATCATTATGAGCTTCATCCATCATTTCCATTGCTGCTGGTTTAGAAATTCCTTCATCACCAATTTTCAGCTTTTCCATTCCTTCACGAACACCTACATCATCATCTTCACACGACTTTTTGGAATTATCATCATTAGTTTCATCAAATGTTATGTGAATGGCTTCTTCTATCACAAGAGTCCTTCTATTAAAGACTCTATATCATCTTTTGTTCTCACAATAACCCAAAAATATTCCTTCATCAGATTTTTTCTCAAACTTACCAAGATGTTCCTTTAAATTTAAAATAAAACATTTACAACCAAAGACTTTGAAGTATCCAACCGTAGGTTTTTTATCAAAAATCAGTTCATAAGATGTCTTATTCAAAATGGGTCTCAAAAGGATTCTGTTCATCACATAACATGCAGTGTTTACCGCTTCAGCCCAAAGGTATTTTGGCAAACTACATTCACTTAACATAGTTCTAGCAGCCTCTTGTAGTGTCCTATTTTTCCTTTCTACAACACCATTTTGTTGTGGAGTTCTTGCAATCGAAAACTCATGTGTTATGCCATTATGATCACAGAAATCTGGAAAACCACAATACTTGAATTCCGTTCCATTATCACTTCTAATCCTAACAATTTTTAAGCCAAGCAGATTTTGCACTTTAGCAAACAATGAAGTGAAATTCTTGAAGGCATCATCCTTATGAGCAAGAAATATCACCCAAGTATATCTAGAATAATCATCCACAATCACAAAGCAGTATTTCTTACCTCCCAAGCTAGTGATTTGAGTAGGACCAAATAAGTCAAGATGCAAGAGTTCTAAAGGTTTAGAAGTTGAAACACACTTCTTTGGTTTAAAAGAAACTTTTGTTTGCTTTCCAAATTGACATGCATCACAAATTTTATCCTTTTCAAAACAGATTTTTGGCAAGCCTCTAACCAGCTCCTTTTTCGAAATTTCCTTTAGTAAATCCATGTTAAAATGACAAAGTCTCCTAT
Organism: Coffea eugenioides; assembly: GCF_003713205.1. Taxonomy (NCBI): domain Eukaryota; kingdom Viridiplantae; phylum Streptophyta; class Magnoliopsida; order Gentianales; family Rubiaceae; genus Coffea; species Coffea eugenioides. Next base: position 33,744,082 of record NC_040040.1, read on the forward strand.
GCCACAACCAAGGATCTTCATTTGAAGCTTTAAGACATTTGAAGCTAGAAGAATCAATTTTATCAAGAACCACAATATATATGTCGTTAAACCTCTTACCTTTGAACACAACATTATATTTGGAATCAAGCACAATGCATTCATGCTTTTTAAACAACACATTCAAGTCTTTATCACACAATTGACTAACACTAAGCAAGTTATAACCTAAATTATCAACTAAGAGCACATTATGAACAAAAGTTTCACCATCCTTACCAACATCACCTATTCCAATTGTCTTAGCTTTCACATCATCACCGAATGTCACCTTTCCACTTGATTTTGATTTTAGCTTTATGAACAAAGAGGGATCACCGGTCATATGCCTTGAGCAGCCACTATCAATAAACCATTTGGACTTGTTTGAGCCTTTTTCCTGAAAAGAGAAAATGTTTGGTACCCTTTTTAATTTTTGGGTCCACAATAGTTAGCATTGTATCTCACTAACCATATGCATTTCATCCCTTTGTTCAGATTTCTTTTCACATAGCAATCTCCTTTCAAATGCCCTTTTTGACAACAAAAATCACACATAATGGAAGAGTCCTTAACATGTACTGGTTTGACATATCTCAATCCATTTCTTCTATATGTTGTGAAATCATGTACATTTTTGTTGCGTGCTAATGTTCTTTGATGAGCAGTAAGAAAGGTAGATGACATGTTCTTTTTGAGAAAATCTTGTTTTCTTGCTTTCAAAGTCTCATCCAAGTTGTCCATTCTTTTCTTCAAATCACCATGTTTTTCCTTCAGCATTTTACAAATATTTGCCTTTCTATCAAGCTCATTTTGAACATTAAATCCGGCTCTTACAAGACAATCATTGTCAGTCTTTAGTTGTTTATTTTGTTGAAGAAGACTTGTATTTTCATGAATGAGAAAAGCAATTTTCTGTTTTAGCTGCTTGTTTTTATCATAAGATTCCTTCAAGGCATTATGCAGTTTTTCGACAAAGGATTCAAGATCATCATCTTCTTCATCATCACTTTCAGATTGAGAGTGTTTGGAAGTTACCTCATTATCTCCGATAGCCATGAAGGTCATTTGAGCTGATTCTTCCTCTTCTTCAACTTCCCCTTCAGAGTTGCATTCATTCCAAGTAATCTGGAAGTTGTTGAATCTTGGCTTTCGATCAGCTTTCCCATCTTTCATTTTCTTCATGGGGCATTCGTTTGCATAGTGTCCAGGCTGTCCACATTCATAGCATTTATCCACTAGCTTCTTGTTGAATTCTTGTTTTCCTTTGTTCCTTGCATTTGATGAATAATTTTGAAATTGATTGCTAGGTCCTCCCTTTCTAAACTTCCTTTTATTCAAGATTCTCTTGAAACCTCTTGTGATGAGAGCAAGATCATTATCATCACCATCCGAGTCTTCATCATCCAAGTGAGCTGGATCATCTTCACTTTGAGTAGTCTTCAGAGCAATATTTCTCTTTGCTCTAGCATCCTCTTCCTCCTGCACTTTAGATTTCAGTTTCAACTCATAAGAGGTTAGTGAGTTAATGAGAGATTCAATAGGCACAGAATTTAAATCCTTAGCCTCCTCTATTGCAGTCACTTTATTTTCCCATTCTTTGCCCAATGCATTGAGAATTTTCCTGTTCTTCTCTCCCAAGGTGTACTCTTTGCCCAACACCTCGAGATCTTTGATCAAGTCATTGAACCTGCAATACATTTTGTCAATATCCTCAAGAGGTTCAATTTTAAATAATTCATACTTTGTGACCAAGATAGCCTTTTTCTGTTCTCTCACATTGTCACCGCCCTCATGGATTTCTCTTAGCTTATCCCACATTTCTTTGGCCGATTTACAGCCTTTTACTCTAATTGATTCATTTGAATCTAAGGCACTATACAGAACATTCATGGCTTTGGCATTCAGTGTGAGATTAGTCCTATCTTGAGCATTCATTTCAGCTCTTCTTTTTGGCCGAAGCAACCCTGTATCTGCATCAAGAAAGTTAGCTTCATGCGGTCTTTCACTCACAATAAACCATAGCTCAATATCGATAGATTGCAAAAAAATAATCATCCTTTCTTTCCAGCTAACATAATTGGAGCCACTGAACATGGGAGGCCTAGTAACAGATTGTCCCTCAACAAACATAGCATGACTGGTTGTCATCTTTACTCCAAGCCGTTTGAGCTTAATCTCTAGGAGACCAAGCTCTGATACCAATTGTAAGGCCCAAAGACAACCTAAGAGGGGGGGTGAATTAGGTTGATTAAAATCTTAATCAAATTTATGCAATTTTTGCTTAATAAAAATTTACCTTCTTTTCTAGTAATGATCAATCAAATAGATTAAAAGAAGAGAGCAATATTGATTCGAAAAACAAGTATAGATAAGCAATGAGAATTTTATTAAACAAAAAAGAATAAGATAGAATATCAAACCGATTGTCTACCAAGCTTTCCTCAAACTTGAAGACCAATCACTAGGTTGAGCAACTTCTCTTTGATGAAAGATGATCAACTAGATGTACAATGGAGGGAGCACTTCCTCCTTGCCCTAAGCCTCACTTAGTCAAGCTAAGAAGTTTTACAATCACTCAGATAACCCTCAACAAAGCTACACTAAAGAAACTTTCAATCACAAAAGAAATGCTCACAAGAAATTCACACCACTTGGAGAACAAATCTAGCTTTGCAGACTATTTTCAAGCTAAAATATCTCTTGAGATCTTGTAGACAAAGTGTGCAAAAGTTCTTCTCTGAATCAGAATCGTTTGTATTTTAAAGGGAACCAAAAATGGGCTTCATTAATACTTCCAATTAATACTTCCAACGGATAGAAGGCAGATGAAGAGTCAGCTAGCCGTTGGGGCTGTCGGACGTCCGACGGCTTAGTCATCGTCCGATCCTATCGTCCGAAAAACAGTCAAGTTGTTGTTCGGACGTCCGATGGGATTTTATCGTCCGAACGTTGTCCAGAGAGTTATCAAATCTTCGTGGAATTTTTAGGACGTCCGATGAGATTGATGTACGTCCGAAGCATGCGTCCGATCCTTCAGGACGTCCGATGCTTCCTTACGAGCATCTGACAGAGTCTTGGCAGAGAGTCATCAACACTTTGTGGAATTTTTAGGACGTCCGACACGATCACTGTGCGTCCGAAGA
>NC_040040.1:33754977-33791265 GCF_003713205.1 Coffea eugenioides
ATAGGAGATGAACTAGAGTCTATATTTGACACCGTTGGAAAGCCCTTTGAGTCTGCTTTCCAACGCCGCTGACGGCACCTGATTCCGACTTTCATACAGTGAGATATGGCCATTTTCCCGAGACTGCACGGGCATGACTTTTTACCTGCGAAGAACACTTTGAGCTTGAATGAAACTTTTCTGTTGCCCAACTTTCTTGCACTTGTCAAACTTGTTTTCTCATGAAATTTGACTGCATTTTGGGCCTAACTTGCATGGTGAATTGATTCGATTTAACTACTCACTTGGTCACCTAATGAGCTCACATTTGGGTTGGAATTGAACCTAGTCTGTTAACAATTTCACTCGTTGCCCTAGGATTGGGAAACAGAGGTGAACGTAACCAAGGGACTTGATGTTTGAATACTACATTGCTTGACAGGTGAGTATTCCATTACCTGTTAACTGTCTATGTGAAATATCTGAATACTTGATTGGTGACTGGTTGAGCTAAACACTGTTTTCATAAAATTGAGGTGAGCGTGTACTTTATCGCACTCGACCTCTTTTGATTCCACTGAATCTTTGTATACTGATACTGTGATATATGATTTCTCTATATGTATGTTGTTTGGGTGATATCCCATCAATTACTGCCACTGTTTGGGTACCTAATCTCATAGGTGAGTTGTTGAGGACCCGTAAATTTTTCTTATTTTCTAGACTTCATTTTATTTAATTGCATGCTTTTCTACATTTTCTTTATTTGGAAAATTTTCCAGATAATGTTTATGAGTAAATATAGTTTTTAGATGATTTTTCTAGTATCGGTTAGTTTTTGAGAAATTAAGAGTGTATATCGGACGTGGAACCCGCTAGTGCGGAAAGTTCCGTAAAATTCGGCCAGTTAGGTTAAGTGTTGGATACCGGGTTTATTTTAGCAGGTGTTAAGAGATAACTAGAGGATACTAATGAAGTGGTGTGAGAGGGACAAAAGGATAGCCATGCATTTAATGAAAATGACAAGTGTCACTTAGTGATTAACCTTTGGACTTTGACCAATTTCTTACTTTACCAATTAATAACAAAATTGACCAAAATTCATCATCTTCTCTTCCTCTCTTGGCCGACTCGCTCTCTCAAGAAGACAAGGAAAGAAAACTCTCAACCTTTTGCTTCTAATCTTGCCTAAATCTTGTGTTTCAATCGATTAAACTTGAAATTTCTCCATAAAAACCCTTAAGTTAGTGATTGTGAGGTGATTAGTGAAGTGATTTGGAAGATTAAGACGTTAAGTTGCTCCTTTCTTGGGTTGTTAAGGTGAGTAGCTAAGGGACCTCTCTTTCTTCTCAATAATGCTTAATTAGTGACTTATGTGAGACGAAGTAATGATTTTAGGTGTTGTTTCATGATTTTTGGTAGAAATTGGTGAAGTTTTATATTTGTTCATGATTTTTCTGTTTTTATATGTTTAATATTGGTTGGCCATGAATGATGGTTGGAAATGATCTAGAATGAAGCTAGAATGCGTAAGTTGTGGCTATTTGCGGAAAATTTCCACTTTGGAAGGAAATTTCGGAATTAGGGTTTAAATTAACCTCAATTCTTCCTGGTACTGTTTTTCCGCCTAGTTAAGAGGCCGAATTAGCCTGGGTTAAAACATGAAAGTTGTAGATAATGATATTTTAATAAGTTGTCCTACAAAATGATCAACTCAATCGGAAGTAACGTAACCTGTGACCAAGACGCGAAATATCCCTGCTGCCGCTGTTTTCTATCCGAAACTGAATAATTAGATTCTGTAAATGGTTTATTTGACCCGGGAATACTACTACTTTGGTTGTTGATGTATTCTTAAGAATTATAGCCTTGTAATCTTAAGCTTTGCAAATGGCTTTAGAATCACCTTGAATTGGGAGTTGTATGTACTGAGATATGACTGAATGAATCAGGACGGCCATAGTAAACTTCGAACTGGAAACCCTGGGGTTGTTTTGGTAAATTTGACCTAGTTAGGGTGAGAACTGGACTAGGTAGTCTTCATCAAAGTTATAGCCCTCTGTCTTAGCTTCAAAACAGTATAACTTTCACTTCAATCCAATAAGCATAGTTTCAGTTAGGTCCGATACGCTAAGTAGCGGTGAATCTGCCTTTTTGGTTTCATAGCTTGAAGTTTATTTCCGATCATTTTCCTAGTTAAATCTTGTACTTGAATGACTTTGAGCCTATTGAACGGTTGTTATGATGAATTTATATTGTGTAAGACTTTGGGATTGATTGAGGAAAATAATGAAGCCATAAATGGCTGAAAAATAGATAAATACAAAGGGCGTGCTGCCCAAATTTACACTCGAGGATTAGGTAACGATTTGAGAGTGAGTACCATATGAACCATCTAGGATATTTGCGTCCTCTTTTATCGAGGTATATAAGTTCAAATCTGGCGGAAACTTGTACACTTGGAAAAAAATGAAATTTACAACTAATAGAAATACGTTTTCTTCCTTTCTTCAACTCAAATAGATATTTCAAAGTTTTTCGAGCGAGCATAAGTTTTCCAAATATTTTACTCATGTCCTTCGGTTTAAATGTACTCTTTTCACTTCCAAAATCATATTTATATTTTGTACTAGTGGTATTTGAATTGTCTTCAATTCACCTGACTCTTGTTGGAGGAACTGTAATATTTTCTCTTGATTAACCTTAGGGTTCATCGGTGATTGAGAGTGTTACCCGGAAAGATATTCTGGACGTTATTTTGCCTTAATAGGTGAGTGTACCACTACCCTCATTTGTTGCTTAACTTGGTTTCTGTACCTGCAATCTGTGATTTAAATGACTGTACTATCTGTTTGTTCTGCTTGAGACGAGGGTGTACTTTATCACACTCGTTCTCTTGTCTGTCCATATGCCTATTTACTGTGTGTAATCTGTTATCTGTTTCTGAGTCTGTTCGGACGTCGTTTGGAGGCTGGTATCCAACGACCTTTCTGTGACCTCTGAGCTCAACACCTGTGGCAAGTTATTCGAGTCAAGCCAGCAAGGGCCTGGTCGATTAGATAACGACCCACAGTAGTCTGTTTCAGGAATCTTTGGTTATTGAAATCCTTAATTCCGGTATACTCGAATATTACCACTTCTGTTCTGTTCGACGTTCGGGCCCGGTAGGGGTATGTTTGGTGGACGGAAAATTGGTGTAAAGTGGGGTCTACGGATATGTTGATTCTATTTACGTTGACGGAGAGTCAACGGGTTCGGATCAAGTACTGCAGATGGAAATCTGGCTCCTGAGAGCTACTTGTATCCTTCCCTTTGAATCATTGTGTCTAATATGCTTTCCTTTATATCTGGTATATGTATCTGATTGGTTAAACGTGAAAGACCATGATTTTACCCCTATATGCTTGGTACCTCATTGAGCGAAAGCTCACCCCTTCCTGTTACCTTTGTTTTCCTTACAGGGAACCACTTCTTGGAAATGTGACTTTGAAGCATGAGTTGAGTTAGTTTAGATATTTTGTATTGCTCCTCAATGGTTGGAAACCCTAATTGTACTTGCTCTTTTGAAAACGAAGCCCTAATTGTATTTTGTGTAGTACGAATACCTCGGATTGCACTGTATGTTAAATTGTTCAAGACTCCAATGTACATGTATGTCTAAGTGTTTAACCTTGTCTATTAAATGTATTCCATTGAGATTATGATTTTATGGTTTGGTGGGCATGTTCTCACCTTAGTAGTTTCTGATTGTTCATTTTCTTTGGGTCCTATCGCGCGTACTATATTGGGTTTGTGTAAATCGACTCCGTAGTCCTGGCAAGAGCTAGGCAGGCGGTCCGCCGAACCCTTAGGTACACCTTAGGGAGAGGTGGGGCTGTCACAGATCCAATGTTTGATCGCCAATTTGAGATATTAAAAGTGGTGAGATTTGGGTTAGTGAAAGGAAATATTTGATGGATTGAATGAGACTAACGATTAAGGACCGGATATCATATTTGGAATGGACGCTTGAGGCTATATATATATATATATATATATAAATTATCGAGACTTGAACGATGTGACTATTAAGAATAAATACTCCGTAGTCTCACATAAACGAGAATTATAATCAAGGGCCAGGAGCAGCGCATAAGGGATTTAAAGTAGAGTTACTACCAACCGGGAATCCTAGGAACTGATATGTTTAAAACCACTTCCAATTCAAGATGGGGATGCTTGAATTTTCAATTATGCCCTTTGGGTTGACTAATGCACTAGCAGCAATTATTCTCTTCATATATCAAGGTTTTAAATCGTAACTGGATTAATCTGTGGTGGCATTTATTGATGATATATCGGTATACTCTAAGGTTTGAGGAGATCATGAAAGATACTTGCTGATGTTTTACAAACCTCAAGAACGCACCAATTTTCGTTAAGTTCAATAAATGTGAGTCCGATTGGAAGGAAATAGCCTTTCTAGGTCATACAACATCTAAGAAAGGAATCGTTATTGACTCAGCTATAGTGGATGTTGTTTAAGAGGAAACGACTAGAAAATTCTATCGAAATTTGGAGTTCTTGGAGGTAGTCGAACCTTTCCTTTGGTTTGATCAAGGAATTTTTCAAGAGTGCAAGACTTGACAAGTTATTTGGGATTATAGATGTAAAGATGATTTTGAAAGTGAAAAATGTATATTCAATATGTAAGGATCGAAGATAACCTAAGAGGGGGGGTGAATTAGGTTTTCTAAAACCAGCTAAGATATAGGTCACCTTTTTTTCAAGCCTGTCCTCCTTTTCTCGAAGACCACTCAATGGATCAGATTACAAGAAAGCACAGTTGTTCGTGAGATGAAGAGATGAACAGTTTATATAGTAAAGCTGTAAACGAAAGTAAAGAAACAAACCAGGCTTCAAACTCAACTTGAGTTCGAACAATACTTTATATACCAAGCTACTTCAAGTTGAACAATCTTGCAACCAATTTCTGTGTACAATGGAAGGATCACTTCCCTCTTGCCCCAAACCACACTTGGTCAAGCAAGGAAGTTTTACAAACACTCTGATAACCCTCACAAAGCTACACTATTGAAGAGGTTGTGTCACACTTGAAAAGCTGCAAGAAAATTGCACAAGCTCAGAATACAAATAATTCCTTTTTGAGTATTCAACCACTTGAATCACTCACTATTTGATGTAGACTGGATGTGCAAAGTTGTTTTAAGGTGATTGACTTTTTTCCTTTTATAGGAGACCAAGAAATTCTTCAATTAATGCTGTCAACGGGTAGAAGGCAACTGAAGAGTCAACTAGCCTTGGTGCTGTCGGACGTCCAATATTCAGTTTTTATGCGTCCGAACGAGGTCAATGAATATGAGAAATCTTCTTGAGCCCTTTTAGGACGTCCGATCCCTTATTGCCATGCATCCGAGGGTAAGATGCAGATCTGGAGGTTCCTTTTCAATTCCTTCAGACGGCCGATGCGTCCAATGTGTTGCGTCCGAAGTGCAGCAACGCTTGTCGGACGTCTGATGCTCAGGTGTTGAGCGTCCGATCGTGATCAGTAATCGTAGAAGCCCTGGCTTGTCTTCTTCGGACGTCCGAGTCTAATTTCTTCATACGTCCGAAGTTACTCAATGGATGTCGGACGTCCGATACACTCCTTTTGTGCGTCCGACATCTTCCTCAACACTTTTCACCTTTTTTGATCTTCCTTTTGCTCTAAGTCCACAGACCTGTTTAGTGTCATTTCTGAAAAGGATTTCTACAAAAAGTATTAGTAACATCTGTTTGTTTTGTAATCATCAAAAGATATGAGTTGAGATAAACAATCTCCCCCTTTTTGATGATGACAAAACATTTGGATAGAGCAAAAATATACGAACTGGGATTACAACTCCCCCTAACGAAGTGCATGAGTATACGAGAAGAAACGCAACTCCCCCTAACTAGTTAATCCAATTCCCCCCCTTTTTGTCATCACACAAGTGGGTATGCCATGTCTGATCGATTTTGATACCAGCAGCATCAGATAACATCAGCACGATCCATCAATAATATTAGCAACAATACGCAATTTGATAACAAAGATTTTTCAATCAGATAATATCAGCAAAATCCATTCATGCTCAACACAATCCGGAATCATCAGAAACATTCATTCATAACAAACACATCCATTCAGCAGATATTATCAGAAATACTTAGTCATAACATCCATAAACAATAGAAAACATCCATTTGTACAAACCAGAAGTACAACAAGGTGCAGTGAAATGTTTTGCAACGTAAAAGATGAACTATAGTCCTAAAATAAGGTGCAGTGACCTAGCAGTGCCTAGATAGTGATTTTAGATGATCCAGGCCTCCTCCTGGCCAGACGAAACTGTTCAGGGTCCTCTTCTTCCTCAGTTTGTTCATCGTCTTCTTCATATGATTCCTCAGTTGCTGGAGCCTTGCCTTTATCCTTGGGCTGAGAGCTGGAAGCTGGTGTGGCCTCAGTACCAGTAGTTTGCCCTGTGGGCTCAGGTCTTGGCTCTTTCTGATGAGCATTTTCATTATTTTCAGGTATTGGAGGCACAAGAAGGTTCCTTTTTTCCAAGAAGGAAGATTGTTGGGCAGGGGTCATAGTCATCATGAGACCATCTTCAATAAGCATAACATGCTGTTTTAGGTCTTCAAACAAGGAGATGACCTCAGAATTGGATGCAAAGGTCTTGCTGGCAGACTTTTTGGGATGAATGGTGAAGGGAGAGACATAGTCTGATTGATCACGAGGAGTCCTAGAAGTGACAGGGGTTTCATGAAAGTTTTTCCTTCTAGACTCAGCCACAGTCTCCTTATAGCACCAATGGCCATCAAAAAATCGTAAGTTCTTTCTTTCAAAGTAAGCTTTCGAGAAAACTGATGAAGCACTGTCTTTGGGAGATTTTCCAGAAAAAGGGATTTCAAAATGGGCAAAGATAGGGGTCAGAAATCTGCCATAAGAGAGCTTCCTACGACTGTCAGTGCTAATTTTGAGCAGAAACTTGCACATTACAAATCCAAAGTCAATGCGGATTTTTTCAACAAAGCAGTAGAAAAGATAGAGTTCCATTTTGTTTGCATCTGTTCTGTGGCCATCAGTTGGCACTAACAGATTTGAAATGATGGTGAAGATGATCAGATTCTGAGAACTGAGATCATCTAATCTTGCCTCAGCAGGAGTATTGAATTTGGTTTGAAAATAGGTCATGAGTTTAGCATTGTAAAAATGATGGTAGGCAGAAGGAAATTCCTCATACGAGAAGAAATTTGCAATTTTTCCTTTGTAACCATCTTCAATCTTTGTTTTCAAAATGGAGTTTACAATGTCAGGTGTTAATGTGATATTCACAGAATTGACCCTAGAGATGAGTTCAGTGTGTGAGTTACCCTTTCTGAGATTAGCAAAGAATTGATAAAGCATGTCAGGGTAAAAGATATTAGAAATGGTCAGAAGATGAACCCATTTTTGGAATTCAAACAGTTTAATAACAGGTTCAAGATCAAGCTTACGAAATTCGTAGGGAAGGATGAGCCTTTGGGTGATGAACCCTTTTTGAGATGTCACAGCCCCACCTCCCCCTAAGGCGAACCAGAGGGTTCGGCGGGCCGCCTGCCTAGCTCGCGCCAGGACTCGAAACACAAAACTAATAAAATGATAGTAAACCAAAAGAGAACTGTCTATAATATATACAACCACCACAAGTTCTATTTACATCTTCAAAAGCATCAAGTCAAACCTCTCTAATATACTATAACAACAACCAGTAGAAGGTAGACCCTAAGGAGGGTCCTTATACAACCCACCAAAACAAAAATAAACATCCTAACTGTCCAACTATTACAAACGAGACCTAACTATACTAACGGCAGAGTCCCAAAGTTCCCCGCGTCGTCCCCTGCTAAGGAAAACAAAGGAAACGGGGTAAGCTAGAAGCTTAGTAAGTAAACAGGGGTAAAAACGTAAATTTCACGTAACCACATTTACACAGTAGGAGTAAAGCAAAAGCAGAAAAATAACATCACATGATAAGGATACATATGGCTTCAAAGCCAAGTCATTTGCCATGCGTGATCTCCTGTCGACACTCCGTCGACCATAAATAAGGTCCGTAGAACTTCACTTGTACACCCACCGGACACCTTATCACCCTCACTGGCCAGTCACCTCACAAACTTGCCCGGACGAACGAAATCACAAACTTGAGCTTGAGTCACAAGCTCGGATCACAAACTTGGTTCACAACTCGGTGAACCGGATTCACAAACTTGGTGACCTCAATCCAAGTTGGACTGACTTTGACCAAGCCCTAACCGGCTCGAATAGTCCCTCGAGGTATTGAGATCAGCCCCAAACTCACAAATTTCACAAAATTATTCAAAAGTTACCCTGAGCCACAAGCTCAAGGGTTTTAGTTCCAAAATTGCTCAAGCCATGTATAGATAGGTGCGCAGATTAGGGTCTAGGTCGAGTGCGATAAAGTACACCCTCGCCTAGGTACCCTCTTCATACAAATCGAAACACATAAGCAACGAACACACAAGAGCGGCCTGAATACTTACTCAAAATACCAAAAGTAGTACTAAAGCAAAATCGCTTCGCGCGTGTTCGCTAGTGTGGGCCCCACCGGCTCCGCCTAGCTCACCACTGTCTGAAATAGAAGATTTTACCACATTATATCACAAACGGCTACTAACAGATCCAAAACAAGCAAAACGGCAAAAATCGGCACACGCGCTCGCGCGGAACGGCAAACGGAAACGGCTAAATCGGTCATCTCAAACCGTTTTGATCAAAGATAAGGCTAGGAATATCGGATCAAGGTGAGCGATACACCATTTCGAAGCTATGAGGAAGGCCTACGATTCTCATGAAGATACCTTAAACTAGATCCGAATCAACACAAGTCGAAATCATGGAAAACGGTACCAGAAGGTTGCACTTTGAATGACAGACAGGGTCTGCTTACTGGACCATAACTTCTAGCTCACAAGTCCAAATCAGGAAATTCCAAAGGCATTAGAAAGCTGAGACATAAGGCTAAAACTTTGATGTTTTGGCCAAGACCTGAATCCACTCATAACAGAACGAAATTTGAGTGTCAAAGTACCCGTCAGAACTGTCCAGATACAAGGCAGTTCTGACGATCAATCTTGTTTTGGTCATAACGGAAGCTACGGAACTCGGATTTCGACGCACTTTATACCGTTTCGAAGCTGAGACCAACACCTACATTTATTACGAAGGAGTTGATACCCAGATCCAAAAAAATTCCAGGAAAAACAACCCATTTCAGACGCAGTTCTAACATCCTGATGAACCCAGAACAGCAATAGTAATTTCCGTTTATCTCATTTTACACTACTCCAATTGACCTGAAATTTTACAGTCACCCTTAAAACATCAATACCTACAACTTTCATGTTTTGAGCCAAGGCCAATTCGGCCTCTATCTAGGACCTAAAAATTCGGATAGAATGCTCCCTTAAGAACCCTAGGTTTTTCAATTTTCTTCCAAAACAGAAATTGATTGTAATTCATCACTTTTTCCACCTCCAAGAGTCATTAAACATCATTTCCAATCATCATACATGACCCCATAATCATATCCATATGAAAACAGAAAAATCCCCAAAAATTATAAAACTTCACCAATTCAACCAAAATCAAGATATAATCCATAAAAGTGCATCTTATACCACCACCAATCATGAATTGAACATCAATTAAGGGAGGAGAGTGGTTCTTCACAACTCACCTTAGCCATACAAGAGATAGAGCAACAAATCACCATAGCTTTCCAAACAACTCCACAAAACACCTCAAGACCACTTAGCAAAGAGATTTTATGGAATGATTTGGAGTTTTATTGGTTGGATTTGAAGATTGAGCAAGAAATAGAAGGAAGAAATTGAGAGCTTTTCTTTCTTTCTCCCTTGAAGAGCTCAGCCACAAGAGTGAAGAAACTGAGGATTTTTTATCAATTTTGGGATATTAGTAAAGTACATGAATAGTGGTCAAAGTCCAAGATTAAATCACAAGGTGACAGTTGTCACCTTTTTGGTTTAAAACTTATCTTTTTGTCTCTCCAATACAAATATCTTAACACTTTGTAAAATAATATCACTTAATACAAAATTCCAACAAGTTGTCAAAAATATAATGCATTTACCGCACTTGCGGGTCCCACGTTCAAAATACGCTCTTAATTTCTGAAAAACTAACCGATACTAGAAAAATCATTTTAAAACTATTTTTGCTCATAAACTTTATCTGGGGAATTTTTCTAATCAAGAAAATGTAGAAAAGGCGGGCGATTAAATAAAATAAATCCTAGAAAATTAGAAAATTTCCGGGTTCTCAAACTCATTTTTTTTCGGGGCGTCACATGAGAGACCAACTCAAATCTGTCTCTGGCTTCATCATCAATGAATTTTGGAAGAGAAGTGGGTTCTGTTACGGGCTGAGATATTGGATTCTTTCCAGAGCGTTTCCCTTTCGAGGTTTGTGTGGCAGATGCTCCCACATTTTGAGCCTCAGATCTTGTCCTTGGAGACTTCCTGGTGGAGGGTTCAGGTGTTTGCTGAATCTCAGCAAAGTTTCCTTCATTCTGCTGATCATCAGAGGGATCAGCAGATTGTTTTTTCTTAGATTGGAGGGTGCTCTTCTTCTTTGCTGTTCTTTTCCTTTTACCAGATGCCCTTGCGACAGTTTCATCACCATGGGTAGCCTGCTCTGGTTCCTCATTTCCATCAACAATGTTTCCTTCAGAGTTCTGCTCTTCCATCTGCTCATCAGATGGTTCAGCAGTTGGAGTAACCAATTTTCTTTGGACAGTTTGCTTCACTTTACCACCACGGGTCACAATCTTCTTTTTAGGTGCTTGAGTAGATGGTTCCACAATCTCAATGTCCTCATCTCTAAGCCTAAAGGACCGTCCGGCACTGGTAGACCCTCCTCTGATTTTAACCATGATGCAATGTGGATGTGTTTTTTGATGCAGAACGTGTTATACAGAGGAAGAATGCAGTATGAGCAGAAATAAGAATGTACTGAAATGCCGCAAGGAGAGAATTATAAGAAGTTAGGGTTTCGGATGTGAATTGGGAACAATGGGGTAGTTGGGGGTTAGGAGTGATTTTTATGGGTGGTTAACGGGCAACAGAGGTGTAATGGCGTTGGTTGAGTCAATTTCTTGGAACTTGGTTTGATGAGAGAGGAATTTGAATTTTAAATATGAGAGGAAACTGAAAGGTTGTGTTCGAGACTATGGAAGAAAATGAACTGAGAAGGATGGGTAACTGCCTTATAGGGCTCAATTTTTGAGTGTCGGACGTCCGAACGAAGTGAAGCGTCCGACACAACCGTCCGAACCAGTGTTTTTCTGAAACTGGACGAAGAACACTGTCGGACGTCCGTTCCAGTTCATCGGACGTTCGATAAAGATTGACTGGAAAGGAAACTTAGAATATTTTTTCTGAAACGCCCAGTTTTGTTCTTAAGAACACAAATTGATCCAGTGGAAGAGCTTTTGTGAGGATATCAGCGATTTGCTCTTTAGAACAAACAAACTCAACACGGATTACCCCCTTGGAGACAAGATCGCGAATGAAATGATGCTTTATATCAATGTGCTTAGTCCTGAGTGTTGAATGGGATTTTTTGTCAGATTAATTGCACTAGTGTTGTCACAGTACATAGGTACACATTCATATACTAAACCAAAATCATTCAATGTGTTTTTCATCCATAACAATTGAGCACAACAAGCACCAGCAGCAACATATTCAGCTTCAGTAGTGGACAATGAGATAGCATTTTGTTTTTTGCTAAACCAAGATACCAAGCAGTTTCCAAGAAAGTTGCATATACCAGTAGTACTTTTTCTATCTATTTTACAACCACCGAAGTCAGCATCAGAGAATCCACATAAAGGAAATTCATGACATTTTGGATACCACAAGCCAAAGTTTAAGGTTCCTTTAAGATATCTAAAAATTCTTTTTACCGCATTCAAGTGTGATTCCTTTGGACAGGATTGAAATCGAGCACATAAGCATACAACAAACATGATGTCAGGCCTACTGGCAGTTAAATAAAGTAAACTTCCGATCATACCTCAATACTTCTTTTCCTCAACTTTTGTACCTTTTTCATCTTTGTCAAGTTTGGTAGATGTGCACATAGGTGTTCCAACAGGCTTTGAGTCCTCCATTTCGAATCTTTTCAGCAGCTCCTTGGTGTATTTTGTTTGATTTATAAATGTTTCATCTTGGGTTTGAACCACTTGGAGTCCAAGGAAGAAGTTTAATTCTCCCATCATGCTCATTTCAAATTCTTTTTGCATGATGATGGAAAAATCCTTGCACAAGCTCTCATTAGTAGCACCAAATATGATATCATCCACATATATTTGCACAATTAAAAGGTCTCGTGATCTTTGTCTTGTGAAAAGTGTAGTATCTACAATGCCCCTTTTAAAACCATTTTCAATCAAAAAACCACTCAAACGTTCATACCATGCTCTAGGAGCTTGTTTTAACCCGTATAAGGCTTTTGAGAGTTTAAAAACATGATCTGGATAAGATTTATTTTCAAAACCAGGAGGTTGGTCGACATAAACTTCTTGATCTATAAAGCCATTTAAAAGGCACTTTTAACATCCATTTGAAATAATTTAAAATTCTTGAAACAAGCAAATGCTAGAAACATTCTAATGGACTCCAATCTAGCTACAGGTGCAAAGGACTCATCAAAGTCTATTCCTTCTTCTTGAGTGTATCCCTTAGCCACCAGCCTAGCCTTATTTCTAACAACCTCCCCTTTGTCATTCATTTTGTTTCTAAAAACCCACTTTGTGCCAATGATAGGATGGTCTTGTGGTCTGGCAACCAGAGTCCAAACCTTGTTTCTTTCAAATTGAATTAACTCTTCTTCCATAGCTAAAATCCAGTGCTCGTCATTCAATGCTCAACAACATTTTTAGGTTCAAAGTGTGATACTAATGCAAGATTATCTACTAGGTGTCTAGAGGAACGAGTTCTGACCATTTCAGATGGATCACCAATTATAAGCTCCCTGGGATGGCTCTGGACAAATTTCCAGGTTCTTGGAAGATCATTAGGAATGGTGGCATCACTGTCATTTACTTCTCCAGCAGGACTGTCTTGAGTGTCAACATTCTTTGAATCAATTTCTGGTGGAGCAGAGCTATGATCATTGATTGCTAACTTCTTTAATTCTTCTTGTACACCTGTATCATCATCTTCACCACAACTCATGGAAATGTTACCATTAGATTCATCAAAAGTAATGTGTATCGCCTCCTCTATAACCAGTGTTCTACGATTATAGACTCTGAACCCTCTTTTGTTTTCACAATATCCCAAGAAAATTCCCTCATCAGATTTCTTGTCAAACTTTCCAAGATGTTCCTTGATGTTTAAAATGAAACATTTACAACCAAAGACTTTGAAGTAACCAACAACAGGCTTTTTGTCAAACATGAGCTCATAGGAAGTTTTGTTCAAAATTGGTTTTAAGAGAACTCTGTTCATGGTATAACAGGCTGTGTTTATGGCTTCAGCCCAAAAATATTTTGGTAGATTGCATTCACTAAGCATGGTTCTAGCAGCCTCTTGGAGAGTTCTATTTTTTCTTTCTACAACTCCATTTTGTTGGGGGACTCTAGCAATAGAGAATTCATGTGAAATACCATTGTTATCACAAAAATCTGGAAAGCCACAAAAACGAAATTCAGTGCCATTATCACTTCTAATTTTGATAATTTTCAAGCCAATCAAATTCTGAACTTTAGCAAACAGTGATACGAAGTTTCTGAAAGCATCATCTTTATGTGCAAGAAACATCACCCATGTATATCTGGAATAATCATCAACAACAACAAAGCAAAATCTCTTACCACCAAGGCTTGTAGTTTGTGTAGGACCAAACAGATCAAGGTGCAAAAGTTCAAGTGGTTTTGAAGTAGAAATTTCTTTTAGCAAATCCATGTTGAAGTGACAAAGTCTTCTATGCCATAACCATGGGTCCTCATTTGCTACTTTGAGACATTTGAGATAGGAGGAATCAATTTTTTCAAGAACAACTACATAGACATCACTAACTCTTTTTCCTTTGAAAACAATGTTGAACTTTGAGTCAAGTATGAGACATTCAAGCTTCTTGAACAATACAAACAGACTCCTATCACACAATTGGCTAACACTTAATAAGTTGTAGCTCAGATTGTCAACGAGAAGAACATTATGGATAAAGGTTTGACCATTCTTACCAACATCGCCAATACCAACCGTTTTGGCTTTGTTATCATCTCCAAACGTTACCTTTCCACTTGCTTTTTGCTTGAGTTTAATGAATTGTGATGCATCACCAGTCATATGTATTGAACATCCACTATCAATGAACCATTTTGATTCTTTAGCAATGTTGTCCTGGTTCACCTCTTCATCTCCAATGGCCATGAAAGCCACTTGAGCAGATTCCTCTTCTTCTTCAACTTCACCTTCTGAGTTGCAATCATTCCAGGTGATCTGGAAATTGTTGAACTTTGGTTTTCGTTCAATCTTGTTCTCCTTCTTTTTCTTCATTGGACACTCATTTGCATAGTGTCCTGGTTGGCCACATTCGAAACACTTATCAGTCAGCTTTTTGTTGAACTCCAGTTTCCCTTTGTTTCTGAAGTCATTAAACTGATTTGAGAAGGAATTGCTGGATTCGCCTTTCCTGAATCTTCTCTTGTTGAGAATTCTTTTGAAGCCTCTTGTGATGAGTGCAATATCACTGTCATCACCTTCCAAATCATTTTCATCCTGTGAGGCTGTTTGATCTTCGTCTTGTGAAGCTTTCAGAGTAATGCTCTTTCTTACCTTGGTGTCTTCTTCATCCTGCATCTTATATTTAAGTTTCAGTTCGTAAGAAGTTAGAGAGTTAATCAGAGATTCAATGGGTAAAGTATTCAGATCCTTGGCTTCCTCAATGGCAGTCACTTTGCTTTCCCAGTCCTTTGATAGAGCATTCAGGATTTTTCTGTTCTTTTCACCTAGAGAGTACTCCTTCTCAAGCACCTCTAAATCCTTGATCAGATCATTAAATCTGCAATACATTTTGTCAATATTTTCATGAGGCTCCATCTTAAAAGATTCATACTTAGTGACCAGAATAGATTTCTTTTGCTCTCTCACGTTCTCGCTTCCCTCATGGATCTCTCTAAGTTTGTCCCAAATTCTTTTGCAGATCTGCAGCCTTTGACTCTAATGGACTCATTTGAATCTAATGCACTGTATAAAACATTCACAGCCTTGCCATTTAGAGTGAGATGAGTTTTATCTTCAGCAGTCAGCTCACTTCTAGTTTTTTGTCTTGGTCTATGAGTAATTTCATCAACAATAGTTGCGTCATATGGACCTTCACTAACAATGAACCACAGCTCAATATCAATGGATTGCAAGAATATAATCATCCTTTCCTTCCAGCTCACATAGTTTGACCCATTGAACATTGGAGGTCTAGTGACAGATTGTCCCTCAAAGAACATGGCATTGTTGGTTGTCATGTTTACTCCCAAGCCGATTGAGCTTAATCTCTAGGAGACCAAGCTCTGATACCAATTGTAAGGATCGAAGACAACCTAAGAGGGGGGGTGAATTAGGTTTTCTAAAACCAGCTAAGATATAGGTCACCTTTTTTTCAAGCCTGCCCTCCTTTTCTCGAAGACCACTCAATGGATCAGATTACAAGAAAGCACAGTTGTTCGTGAGATGAAGAGATGAACAGTTTATATAGTAAAGCTGTAAACGAAAGTAAAGAAACAAACCAGGCTTCAAACTCAACTTGAGTTCGAACAATACTTTATATACCAAGCTACTTCAAGTTGAACAATCTTGCAACCAATTTCTGTGTACAATGGAAGGATCACTTCCCTCTTGCCCCAAACCACACTTGGTCAAGCAAGGAAGTTTTACAAACACTCTGATAACCCTCACAAAGCTACACTATTGAAGAGGCTGTGTCACACTTGAAAAGCTGCAAGAAAATTGCACAATTTGAGAATACAAATAATTCCTTTTTGAGTATTCAACCACTTGAATCACTCACTATTTGATGTAGACTGGATGTGCAAAGTTGTTTAAGGTGATTGACTTTTTTCCTTTTATAGGAGACCAAGAAATTCTTCAATTAATGCTGTCAACGGGTAGAAGGCAACTGAAGAGTCAACTAGCCGTTGGTGCTGTCGGACGTCCGATATTCAGTTTTTATGCGTCCGAACGAGGTCAATGAATATGAGAAATCTTCTTGAGCCCTTTTAGGACGTCCGATCCCTTATTGCCATGCGTCCGAGGGTAAGATGCAGATCTGGAGGTTCCTTTTCAATTCCTTCGGACGGCCGATGCGTCCAATGTGTTGCGTCCGAAGTGCAGCAATGCTTGTCGGACGTCCGATGCTCAGGTGTTGAGCGTCCGATCATGATCAGTAATCGTAGAAGCCCTAGCTTGTCTTCTTCGGACGTCCGAGTCTGATTTCTTCATACGTCCGAAGTTACTCAATGGATGTCGGACGTCCGATACACTCCTTTTGTGCGTCCGACATCTTCCTCAACACTTTTCACCTTTTTTTATCTTCCTTTTGCTCTAAGTCCACAGACCTGTTTAGTGTCATTTCTGAAAAGGATTTCTACAAAAAGTATTAGTAACATCCGTTTGTTTTGTAATCATCAAAAGATATGAGTTCAGATAAACACGATACACTTGTGTTAGCCCCACTGAGCTGAGGAGGCAATTATGTGATTTATACAGATATTTCAAATGATGGTTTAGAATGTATACCACTGATACATGATAAGGTGATTGTATATGCCTCTAAAGAGTTCAATATCACGAGAGAAAGTAGCCAACTCATGATTTGGAGTTAGTGGCTATGATATTCGCATTAAAGAAGTAGAGACATTTCCTATATGAGGTAGACATGAAGCCGATTAAGCTACCATCCGACTTGGAAGTTAAAACGCATATTGGTGATAAAAAATTTGATTGTTAATTGGGCGGATAGAAATTATGAGATACGAATTGAAAAGTGTAAGTTATTGATTAACTTGCTAAGCATGACTATTGAGAGATGTGATATTTTTCTAAGTTTGAATTTCGAGGACGAAATTCCTTTTAAGGAGTAGAGGATGTGAGGACCCGAAAATTTTCTTGTTTATCGAATATTACAAGTTTACTTAAATATTTATTTACTCATTTTCTCCGAATTATTTATTTCAACCATTTAAAATCCATTTATATGGAACAACGCCTCTTTTATATTTTTAAAGTGTTTTGTTGGAAAATTCACTTTTCGAAAATTCGTTTAGTTCGGAACAACAAGTGCACGTCTTTCGAGGCTATACTTGAATCGGAAATGTATTAATATTGGAGAGTTAAGAATGATCAATGGTAGATTAAGAAAAGTTAATTGAGGATTTAATACTCGACTCATGTAAAGACTCACAAAAATTTATCTATTTTAACTCCAAATTTTAGCTCATTTAATTATTTACTTGGCCATTTGCTCCGATTATTATTTTCTAACCTTTTTAGACCTAATTAAAGGGGTCTATGGCTTAGTTATATTCTTAAAGTGACTCGTTTCAAAGTTTAATTTCCGAAAGCTCGTTAAGTGAAAATAGTAAATACGCGATTGGAGT
The DNA here is from genome assembly GCF_003713205.1 of Coffea eugenioides. Lineage (NCBI taxonomy): Eukaryota > Viridiplantae > Streptophyta > Magnoliopsida > Gentianales > Rubiaceae > Coffea > Coffea eugenioides. The sequence goes on from NC_040040.1 coordinate 33,772,671, forward strand.
ACATGATTGAATCGAGGACAATGAGGTTGGAAAATTGGAGATTGTACATAAGTTCTAAAATAGGTAATTTTATGTTTAAGTACTCAAGTAATAGTTAGTAGTACAATCATTATAGGAATTTCTCGAAGGTTTCGCGTTATCGCGCTTAAATTGGTGGTAGGCGTTTTTACACGCGCGATTTTAATTGAGGGACTTTAGACCCTTATTTTGGAACAATTAAGAGTGAATAATATTTGTATGTACATAAGTGCAATAGAGGTTTAGTGCACTAGTGAAACAAACGCGAGAGGAATCGAGCACGAAACGCGCGCGAGTGTGCGCGGTAGAAGAGTTGACTTTTGCACCAATTCTAGCCACACAAATGAAGCTTCCTTAGGAAGCCAAATTTGAACCAAACTTACCCTCTCTCATGCTCATTTCAGCCGGCACCCAAGCAGCAAAAACAACCAAGGCTTCTCAAATTTTTCCATCTCCAAATTCTTGCACAATCCTCAACTAAATCCTACCAAATTTTCACAACACTTAACTCTACACTAGAGGATCATCTTGAGCTATAAAAAGGGGAAGCTTTCACGGTTTTTCTTGGCCAAAGGGGAGACTGAAATTTCTGGTTTTTGCACACCAAAGAGGTAAGTGATGATCAACTCATAGAATCTTGTCATTTGGAGGTTATCTTACCTAGTTAAGTTCATTTATGCCTTTGGTTAGCTTGTTTATGGTGTAAAATGAAATGGGTGGGCTCTATGAACTCCCACCTTTGTCTTGAGGGCTGATCTCATGCTTGATGATGGATTTAATCTTGGTTTAGTGCTCAAAATGGTAGATTAATGGTGTATAATTAGAAGAAACTTCAAGGAGTGCATGGAGTAAAAAGTTCCGATTCTGCCCCTGCTTTGGACGTACCCTTTTCTACAGAATTTTGAGGGTTTAATGGCTGGTATATGATGTTTATATGTTGTATAGATGGTGTATAAAATTTCATTGAAAAATATTGAGGTTTCGTTGGTCAAATGGATTAATTTCGTGAAGCTAGTAAACCTGGAAACAGTTCCCGTAATGCTCAGACCAGCTTTCTTGTTTCATCCATAACTCTGTGGTCCGACGTCGAAATTGAGTTCCGTCAGTGGCAATTGAAACTAGACATTTCCACATTTCCAACGGTATAAAATACATGTTCTGATTGCATGTATGTGAGCCGAACCAACCATTTAAAGTCTGATGTTCTGTTTCTCTGTTTTCCTGGAACGAAATGCTGAGACTGCAACTTGCGGCTCGAATTCGAGCTAGTTGTGTGCCAAATTTCAAAATGATTTCTTCTGTGAAATTATATCTCTATGAATGTATTTTCCAACTCCATAAACCATGCTCAATTCCGAGTTAATTTGAGTGATTTGTGATCAAAATATTGAACCTGCCCTGCTCTTGAAAACCCTTACTTTTGGACAGAATTGATGCAAGGCTTGGTGTAGACTTGCTAATTGAATTTCTTGGTGTTAATCACCCACAAATGTTGTTTTGGGATGGCCTTATACCTTTTCTATGTAAATCGACCATGGTTGAGGTACCCTCTAGGTTAAACGTTTTGAAAACGGCAAAACGGAACTTACAAGGCAAATTGCCTTGGAAACTTTGAAACTTTGGTGATTTAGTTCACCAACTTCCCGTGCATATTTATTCATGAAATTTGGTAGAGGAGTAACCCTCATATGGTAATATGTCCATGCCAAATTTGGTGCTATTCCAAAGCCGTTTCGATGTTCAATCAAACTTCCAAAGTTCATGATTTAAGCTGAAAAACCCTTGTTTATCAAGGAAATTTTGGTAAATTTGGGTCACCATATCTCGGTGCTCGAAACTCTGTTTCTTGTTCTGCTTGTTTTGTTGTAAACTTGGATTACAACACTATTAGAGTTGCAAATTTCAAAGACTAGTTTCACTCAAGTGAATTTTTCCGAATTTTCAAATTTGGCCAAAAACCAACTTAAATATGCCTTATGAACCAAAACAGCAACTTTGAGCTCATTTTTGAATGTTTTCCATTTGGAATCTTAGAAAAGTGTATTCTAAGAACTTTTAGTACTTTCAAATAGGTTTCCAACGGCACCCAGTTTTCTAATTTCTGACATGTAGAATGGGAGATACGATTTTTCAAAGTATCGAATCAAACCTGAATTTTTTTCCCAAATTCCAAGCGAAGGGAGTTTTCAAGTACTCCTTATTCCTTCAATATTTCTTGAATGTTTTATACTTGATTTCCCAAAATGAAAACTCGATTACCGTGTACTTTGAGAAACTCCATTTAAACCTCAATTTACGAGTAATTGAGGTTCGTTTTCATGAAATTTCCTTAGATTGTACTAGTGTACAATCTTCCTTGATAATTGGGATATATGAGTGATACTTCACTATTATGTGCTCAGGCGCACATGAGGACCCTCAAGAGGATCCCACGGTGAACGCTTAAATTTCGGTTGAGACTACTTCTACTTGGTGAGTGTCAAGTGTATGGCTACTTGAACTCTATGGACTTGATTCATGCTTGGTTTACCTGATTACATGCTTAGCCTACTTGGTTTTGAAAAATGGAGTTGAGTGTGTACTTTATCGCACTCATTCTCATTTGAAACAAATGACTCATGCTTAACATGTTTTGCCTGGTTTACATGACCTGAAATACATGCTTAAACCTGTCAAATGCTTGAATACATGACATGGTATGTTATGGCTGCATACGTCGTTGGAGTGAATCTCCTCGACACTTACATGATACATGGGGGACGCCCAAACTCATAGGCCGACCTTGGGAAGCGAGCCGACATGGGCTTGGTCGGGAACCTTGGAGAGCCATGAGAATCACATGATAAGCTTGATCTATTTGAGAGATCTTGCTTGGCATACTCGTGGAGTATAGCCTTATAAATGTCGTGCGGGCCCGAAGCGGTGTAGGGTGGACGGATGAGAAGTAAGTGGTGATCTACGGTTTGGAAATATCAACCCGGTTGACGGAGAGTCATCGCGGGAAGATATACGAATGAACTGGCAAAACAAGTGGAACTTAGCTCCTGAGAGCTACCATATCCTTGAATTATTTCTGTTTACATTTCGTTGGCTTTATGAATTACTTGTAATTTATCACTTGAACTGTTATTTGGGCTTGTTACCTGAACAACGTGCTTGCATGTGTGTTCTTGGCCTCACGAGCGTTTGCTCACCCTGTAGATTTGTTTTCCTTAACAGGATTGGACTTGGAGAAATGTTGGAGAAACCCCTCTTGGCGTACTCTTGTTTTTGGGTTTCCCTTGCACTTTGGGGCTAGACTTGTGATTGATGTATATTTTGACTATTGATGTATTTCGAGCACAAGATTCAATCTTAATTTTTTTCTTTTTCCTCCCTTTTCTTGGTCAATAATTTTGGCCCTATGGAGGAGATATTTAGAACCAATTTTGCTAAAATAAAAGTGAGAAGATTAAGGTAATAATGTGGTGTTCAAGTGGTTCACTCAATCGGTAGCGAACGGTACCTGTCGGTCCAACCCGTTTTTCCTTATTTCGCACGTACTAGAGTTTTAACTTATAATTCACTAACTTATTATTATCACTTCTAATCACACACTTAATATCATCTAAAACTCACTCTTAATCACCAAATTTGATCCACACTCCGTACCGGATAGTCATACCACGGATAGGCGTAAAAACCCTAATTCACACTAACTTGAGAACGCAAAGGAAAAACCCTTAATTCTATACTCATTTGCACTTATTGTGGAGTGATTGGGTAGTAAGGCTATTATAAAGTAATAATTTAGGGTTTCTAGTCTTTAAACAAAACAACTGTAAGGGTTTAAATCAAAACCAAAAAATACAACAATCTCCTAACATTCGGTGTATCACAGGTTGGGATTGTTTTTCTTGTTAAAATGGCATGTTGTGGTTTCATCCCTTCCATTTGTTGTGCAAAGAGATATGAATGCTGAATAGCATAGCTATAAGTTGCGGAAAACTTGCGGATGTGGAGTTGCAGAAGCTTTCCTTTCGGTTGAAGGAAGAAGAAAACTGTCTTCGAAGCTTGCCTGAAATATTTCGCAGTTACTTGTTACTTGAGTTATTGCTTTATATTGTGTCTTTGCTCACATGCTTGCATGTTTTTCCCTTGGCCTCACTGAGCGTTAGCTCACCCCAATTTGTTTTCCTTAACAGGTTTGGAAGTGGAAGTTCTGAGGCTTAATTAGTGACCCCCAAAAATAATTTTTCCCCACAGGGCTCGAGGCCAAAGAAAGCGCTTGTATTGAGTTCTTAGTGCCTGAAGGGATATCTCATATATAATTTGAATTCGATTCACTTGATAAGTATTTGATGTAATTATTTGAGAACTGAGAACTTTTGTCTTATTCGGGGAATGATACCCTTACTTAAGATTTGTAATGTATCTTATCTCGTTCTAAGTTTGAAAAATATTATTTCGTTTATTCTTGAGGTTGTACCCTATGTTATTGGATGTGAGTGATGTATTTTAATTGAGGACTATAGTGAGTCCCGGCGAGAGCTGGGCAAGCGGTCCGCCGAGCCCTTTGGTTCGCCTTAGGGGGAGGTGGGGCTGTCACACTTATCCATATGTATGAAACATGATATATAGAATTGCATTCCATTTAAGAAAATTAGGACTAGGTTAGATCATTTGCTTGATTAGATAGGAAAGGTACCCCCTGAATATGGGATATAGACGAGTATGACTTTCTAACCTTAGCACGCTCATATTCCCTCTATTAAAGGAAAAATTGGAGTCACGAGTGTTAGTTCCCCGCACCCATTATAATGCATTCCCTTAGGTCACGTATACCTATATATTATAATTTTTTTATTTTTTCAAGTCTCATTGTTGCATATTTGTAACATCTTCAAAGGATCACTTTTGGGCGTCGTAATTAATATGATTTGCACCAATCAAGTTTCGAAGAGGCATATTGACCCTACCGATAGCCATTAGATTTATGTTTGCATTCATATAGTAACATTCAAATGTGAAAGTTTTTAGGTTAAAATAAGAAAATTTTTGACTAAATCATGCAACTACCTTTGGTTAGGTTAAAAGGGTACCTTGGATTTTATCCTTGCCTTCCATTTTTTCAACCGTGACTCCCGAACTCTTTTCTCTTCATTTTCGTAGACTTGAAGTCATTTAAAAAAGGATTTTCTCTACTTTTGATCTAAAATTCATTTTAGGTGATTTGGTACACTTTAACTCAATACCAAGTGGCGACTCCTATTTTTTATTAAAAACCCTTTTTAAACTATTATTTTTGGGCCAAAATCGTCGTACTTTCAGTCCCATTTTAGGCCCTTTTTCTTTGTTTATTCTAAACAAATCAAAAATTCATTTAATCAATCAAAAATCATTTTTATAAACCCGTAATTTTATATTTTTTCAAAAACAAATGGTGCGTGACATTGGGGAGGGTGGGAATAGCCACCCTAGAACCTTTACCCGCATTTGATCGTATTTAATCCCTCCCTTCAAAAGGAGCACTTCATACGTGCATACGTTTTACTTTATAACCCCTTATTTCTTTTTACTTTTAGTGGTTGTCATACCACTTCACCCGATTAGGATTAGGATCGATCCACTTGGACATGTGGTCGGGGCACGACGTGGGCGTAACAATGTGCGAGGGATCACTCGAACCACCGACTCATAAGCCTTGGAATTGATGACCCTTCACCTTTGGTCTGAAGGTTTGGGAACTTGAAACCTTATCGAGTCTAGATGCATTAGTAAGTCCAACCTCATGCATCCATATTATAAACCACCTAGGATAGTATGATACCCAGAATTTTAGGACAATGTTTTTCCCCCGATCTTTTAAAATTTCGGATTATTTCTTTTGTTTTGTTTTAAAAACATTGTTTTTAAAACTGGCCACTTTAAATTTAAATCAAAACCCTAGTTTTACTTGTGACTAAAAGGTTATTATGTAATTGAGTTTAGGTATGACAAGACATATTTTATTATAGGTAATTATAATGGTTGGGTGGTTAGTAGATTAATGAGGTGTAATTAACCTTGTGGATTTCATTAAGTTAGTGATCTATGGAGTTAATTGCAAAGATTAAAAGTTGTTGGGGTCATAGTGTGAGGATTAGCAAAGGAAGTGTATTAGTAACCTTGAAGTTCTAAGGTCTTCCCAAGCTTAAATTTGTTGAGCCATGAGTGGGTGAGTCCTGGCGAGAGCTGGGCAGGCGACCCGCCGAACCTTGGGGTACGCCCTAGGGGGAGGTGGAGGCGTCACAGATGGTATCAGAGCTCCTATTGAGCTCGTACCGGGAGAGGGTTCTCGGACTGTGGGGATTGACTTGTTAAGTGTAAAACAATTGGCTATTGTTGGGAACATTAGATAAGTATGTTGGGTAGGAATCTCAAAAGTGGTTGATTTCCTCTTGAACCTGGCCAGCTTGAGTGGTGAATTATCATATTTTCGGATTCTTGTACCCGAGTACCAAAGAGTGATACCTTTACGATAAGTCGATATCTCGAGTAATATTAGGATAAGTTTGGATGGCGAAAGCCAAAGCACGGGAGATGCGAATAGTCTGGACTTGAAATATATTGAAGATATTAGTGGGATTTGGAACCTTATTATTCACGTGTACGTACTTGATTGTACTTCTTCCAGTTTTGATTAAGTGTAGTACCTGAGCAATACCTAGGGTTAATGTCACATAGGGTATGCGACTTGTTATGATATGTATATAAAGAAAATATGTTATTTTCAATGTGTTTTATTAGTTTTTGTTTAATGATTTGAAAATGCTTTTATCAGCCTTTATAACTACATTATTTTGCTTATACTTGTGACGCCCCGAAAGTATGAGTGTGAGAACCCGTATTTTTCCTTAATGTTTTTCCTAGGGTTTTTCCCTTTTAATTGCATGTTTTCTGCATTTTCTGGCGTAGGAAAATTTTCTTGGTGGATTTTATGAGTAAGTATAGTTTTTAGATGATTTTTCTAGCATTGGGTAGTTTTTGAAAAATTACGGATATATAATGAACGTGGGCCCCACGAGTGCGAAAAGTTTGGAAAAATTCGGCCAATAAGGTTAAGTTTCGGATACTGTGTAAAATTTATCGGGTGTTAAGAGATAAGTAGAGGAGGTGAAGTGATTGATGTGAGAGGTGACCAAAGGATAGAAATGCATTTAAAGAGGTGCCAAGTGTCACAATATCATTGGGTGGACTTTATGGAACACTATTCATGTTTTTGACTTTTGACCCATTGGTTAAATATCTTAAAATTTCCACCAAAAATCACCATTTCTTGCTCCTTGGTGGCCGGCCCTCTCTATCAAAGAAGAAAGAAAAACTCTTCCAAGTTTAGCTACCATTTAGTGCCAATCATCCAACCCAAGTGCTTAAACTAGTTTCTACTCCATAAAATTCTTCCATTTGGTGCTAGCGAGTGTTTTGGTGAAGTTTCTTTGAGAAGCTAAGGTGGTCTACAACTTCCTCTCTCTTGTTTACTTGGTAAGTGGTGCTTACACTTCCTCCTACACCTAATGATGTTTAATTTGTGCCTAATGGTGGCTATAGTGTTGAAAATTGTGGTTTATTTCTTGGTTTGGAATGAATTGGTGAAGTTTTCATTTTTTTGAGGAATTTTCTGGTTTAATGTGATCATGGTGTTGTGGTTATTTATGATGGTTGGTAATAAGGGGTTATGCCTCTAGTGGATGTATATGATAGGAAATTGCAACCAATTGTGGGTTTGGATTGAAATGGGAAAAGTTAGGGTTTCATAACCCCCTTTTCTGTCCGGTTTTGGATCATATGGTTAGAGGCCGAATTGGCCTTTACTTAAAACATGAAAGTTTTAGGTATTGATGTGTTTGAGATTCCTGTAAAATTTCAGGTCATTTGGAGTATTGTAGAGTGAGATATGTCCTTTTTACTGTTGCTGTTCTGGGTGATCAGAATGTGCGAACTGCGATTGTAATCGTCTGTTTTGACTGGAATTGCTTTGGATTTGGATGTTGGTGTCTTCTGATGAAATGTATCTTGATGCCTTAGCTATCATATGCCTTTGGAATCAATGCATTTGGACCTGTGTAGACTGAGTTGGACGAATTACAGCATTGTGTGATTTGGGAACCTGCAATTACGGTTCTGGTTTGGTATTCTGCTTTTTTGACCTAGTTGTGCTAGGATTTGGACTGAGTGGCCTTCTACATTGTTCTAGCCCTGGTTCTTAGCTTCGAAACGGTGGGTCTTGGACATCCATCCGATACTCGTAGTACCTTTGGTGCCATTACCGCAAAAGGACGTCAAAACTGTTTTCTGGTTTTGAGCAATTGTGGTTACTTGCTATGTGATTGGGTTTGATTGTAGGTTGGAAAAGAAAGGAATTAAGGGGAAATGCTGTCCGATTTTTAATAGCATTGGTTACCTTAAGTTTCAAGTGAAAGGCTTGGACTTGAATGATGGAATTGGCTATATTGGACGAGGATTGTGAGCCGTGGAGGTGAGTGACCTCAAACTATTTCTAAAATTATTTATGAACCATTTCTTGCATTATTTACTTTTGAACTGTTTTCAAAGTTACTTTTGGAACTGTTTTCTTGCATATCATGCATGCTTGCATATCAGTGTCTTGTTATTATTGATTTTGCTTTCAATGATTGTTAAAACGAGTTTTCTAGGCGAGTGTGTACTTTATCGCACTCGACCTAAATAAATATGAAATTTTCAATGATTAATGATTAAATGCTACTTGCGCATGAATGTAAGCCTTTTGGGCTGAACTGGCCATTGCCCCTTGTTACCGGTCGTCTCGAGCCAGAAGCGGACTCGGTCGGGCGACTAGGAACTTGGGTGAACGTTTCGGTATACTCGAGTATTACCTTGTAGGTTGGTGGAGCCTGGCCAAAAGCCAGGGACGGGGTGAATGAATGCACGAATGAAACCCAATGAAATGAAATGACAGGAGAACGAACGTATCCTTTTCATGAATGTTACTATTGCTTTCCATTGTAAATGTTTCTTGAATTATTGATACTCCATATTGAAATGACATTATTGAAATGAACGATTGTGAAACTGATTTGATAACTGATTTTACTGGTTACTCGCTGAGCTTCTAGCTCACCCCAAAAATATTTTATTCCCCTCCACAGGGCTCAAGGCGAAGGAGTGGCTTGTAGTGTTTATTCATGGATTATCTCATGTATGGATTGAATTTGGATTCCTTTTGTGTAATCATTCATATCGGGATTGTATTGAACGTTTAGAATTGATTGGATGTGTAATAGTCTAGCTTTGGACTTCCTCCTGTATAATAGTTGGTATCAAGGATCAGAGTGGCGCAGCGGAAGCGTGGACGCTTCGCTTTTGATATGTAAAGTTTTGGGACCTTTGATTTATATTTGAGATCGTATCTTGTATTTATTTGAGGATTGTAGTGAACGACTGAGTCCCGGCGAAAGCTGGGCAGGCGGCCCGCCGAACCCTCTGGTTCGCCTTAGGGGGAGGTGGGGTCGTGACAATACTTATATAGGAAAAGACGAATGGAGGGTAGACGGAGTCAAAGAAGACGTGGAACTGCCCGAGGACGCGGTTCTAGCCGTGGCCGTAGGACTAGACAGACACAAGAACCTGTGCGAGAATCGAGAGAGGAAAGAGATGAAACAGTTGAACCACAACCTGGACCCCGAGCAGAAGGGAGGGACTAGGTAGCAACGGCAATTCAGCAAATAACCAATATACTTGCTCGACTGGTAGAGCAGCAGGGTCAAGTCCCTGTTAATCAATCCAGGGATCCTGAAATAGGGCAAGATAGGGGTTTAGAGAGATTCCAAAAGTTTTACCTGTTATTTTTGGTTTTGATGATCACAAAGGACTTTGAAATGTTTATCTAACTCTCTTCAAATATAAGTGTTTTTTGCCTATCAAAGAATCAAGTACGAATATGTCAAGAAATGAAAATCAACCAAAAGAAGAAGCAAAAACAGGGCACTCATGTCGGACGTCCGAAGGAATCGGTCGGACGTCCGAAATGATGAAGAACATCAAGAAGAAAATTCTGTCAGACGATCATGAGGAAGCATCGGACGTCCGGATGGATCGGACGTACTCTTCGGACGCACAGTGATCGTGTCGGACGTCCTAAAAATTCCACAAAGTGTTGATGACTCTCTGCCAAGACTCTGTCAGATGCTCGTAAGGAAGCATCGGACGTCCTGAAGGATCGGACGCATGCTTCGGACGTACATCAATCTCATCGGACGTCCTAAAAATTCCACGAAGATTTGATAACTCTCTGGACAACGTTCGGACGATAAAATCCCATCGGACGTCCGAACAACAACTTGACTGTTTTTCGGACGATAGGATCGGACGATGACTAAGCCGTCGGACGTCCGACAGCCCCAACGGCTAGCTGACTCTTCATCTGCCTTCTATCCGTTGGAAGTATTAATGAAGCCCATTTTTGGTTCCCTTTAAAATACAAACGATTCTGATTCAGAGAAGAACTTTTGCACACTTTGTCTACAAGATCTCAAGAGATATTTTAGCTTGAAAATAGTCTGCAAAGCTAGATTTGTTCTCCAAGTGGTGTGAATTTCTTGTGAGCATTTCTTTTGTGATTGAAAGTTTCTTTAGTGTAGCTTTGTTGAGGGTTATCTGAGTGATTGTAAAACTTCTTAGCTTGACTAAGTGAGGCTTAGGGCAAGGAGGAAGTGCTCCCTCCATTGTACATCTAGTTGATCATCTTTCATCAAAGAGAAGTTGCTCAACCTAGTGATTGGTCTTCAAGTTTGAGGAAAGCTTGGTAGACAATCGGTTTGATATTCTATCTTATTCTTTTTGTTTAATAAAATTCTCATTGCTTATCTATACTTGTTTTTCGAATCAATATTGCTCTCTTCTTCTAATCTACTTGATTGATCATTACTAGAAAAGAAGGTAAATTTTTATTAAGCAAAAATTGCATAAATTTGATTAAGATTTTAATCAACCTAATTCACCCCCCTCTTAGGTTGTCTTTGGGCCTTACAATTGGTATCAGAGCTTGGTCTCCTTGAGATTAAGCTCAAACGGCTTGGAGTAAAGATGACAACCAGTCATGCTATGTTTGTTGAGGGACAATCTGTTACTAGGCCTCCCATGTTCAGTGGCTCCAATTATGTTATCTGGAAAGAAAGGATGATTATCTTTTTGCAATCTATTGATATTGAGCTATGGTTTATTGTGAGTGAAGGACCGCATGAAGCTAACTTTCTTGATGCAGATACAGGGTTGCTTCGGCCAAAAAGAAGAGCTGAAATGAATGCTCAAGATAGGACTAATCTCACACTGAATGCCAAAGCCATGAATGTTCTGTATAGTGCCTTAGATTCAAATGAATCAATTAGAGTAAAAGGCTGTAAATCGGCCAAAGAAATGTGGGATAAGCTAAGAGAAATCCATGAGGGCGGTGACAATGTGAGAGAACAGAAAAAGGCTATCTTGGTCACAAAGTATGAATTATTTAAAATTGAACCTCTTGAGGATATTGACAAAATGTATTGCAGGTTCAATGACTTGATCAAAGATCTCGAGGTGTTGGGCAAAGAGTACACCTTGGGAGAGAAGAACAGGAAAATTCTCAATGCATTGGGCAAAGAATGGGAAAATAAAGTGACTGCAATAGAGGAGGCTAAGGATTTAAATTCTGTGCCTATTGAATCTCTCATTAACTCACTAACCTCTTATGAGTTGAAACTGAAATCTAAAGTGCAGGAGGAAGAGGATGCTAGAGCAAAGAGAAATATTGCTCTGAAGACTACTCAAAGTGAAGATGATCCAGCTCACTTGGATGATGAAGACTCGGATGGTGATGATAATGATCTTGCTCTCATCACAAGAGGTTTCAAGAGAATCTTGAATAAAAGGAAGTTTAGAAAGGGAGGACCTAGCAATCAATTTCAAAATTATTCATCAAATGCAAGGAACAAAGGAAAACAAGAATTCAACAAGAAGCTAGTGGATAAATGCTATGAATGTGGACAGCCTGGACACTATGCAAACGAATGCCCCATGAAGAAAATGAAAGATGGGAAAGCTGATCGAAAGCCAAGATTCAACAACTTCCAGATTACTTGGAATGAATGCAACTCTGAAGGGGAAGTTGAAGAAGAGGAAGAATCAGCTCAAATGACCTTCATGGCTATCGGAGATAATGAGGTAACTTCCAAACACTCTCAATCTGAAAGTGATGATGAAGAAGATGATGATCTTGAATCCTTTGTCGAAAAACTGCATAATGCCTTGAAGGAATCTTATGATAAAAACAAGCAGCTAAAACAGAAAATTGCTTTTCTCATTCATGAAAATACAAGTCTTCTTCAACAAAATAAACAACTAAAGACTGACAATGATTGTCTTGTAAGAGCCGGATTTAATGTTCAAAATGAGCTTGATAGAAAGGCAAATATTTGTAAAATGCTGAAGGAAAAACATGGTGATTTGAAGAAAAGAATGGACAACTTGGATGAGACTTTGAAAGCAAGAAAACAAGATTTTCTCAAAAAGAACATGTCATCTACCTTTCTTACTGCTCATCAAAGAACATTAGCACGCAACAAAAATGTACATGATTTCACAACATATAGAAGAAATGGATTGAGATATGTCAAACCAGTACATGTTAAGGACTCTTCCATTATGTGTGATTTTTGTTGTCAAAAAGGGCATTTGAAAGGAGATTGCTATGTGAAAAGAAATCTGAACAAAGGGATGAAATGCATATGGTTAGTGAGATACAATGCTAACTATTGTGGACCCAAAAATTAAAAAGGGTACCAAACATTTTCTCTTTTCAGGAAAAAGGCTCAAACAAGTCCAAATGGTTTATTGATAGTGGCTGCTCAAGGCATATGACCGGTGATCCCTCTTTGTTCATAAAGCTAAAATCAAAATCAAGTGGAAAGGTGACATTCGGTGATGATGTGAAAGCTAAGACAATTGGAATAGGTGATGTTGGTAAGGATGGTGAAACTTTTGTTCATAATGTGCTCTTAGTTGATAATTTAGGTTATAACTTGCTTAGTGTTAGTCAATTGTGTGATAAAGACTTGAATGTGTTGTTTAAAAAGCATGAATGCATTGTGCTTGATTCCAAATATAATGTTGTGTTCAAAGGTAAGAGGTTTAACGACATATATATTGTGGTTCTTGATAAAATTGATTCTTCTAGCTTCAAATGTCTTAAAGCTTCAAATGAAGATCCTTGGTTGTGGCATAGGAGACTTTGTCATTTTAACATGGATTTACTAAAGGAAATTTCGAAAAAGGAGCTGATTAGAGGCTTGCCAAAAATCTGTTTTGAAAAGGATAAAATTTGTGATGCATGTCAATTTGGAAAGCAAACAAAAGTTTCTTTTAAACCAAAGAAGTGTGTTTCAACTTCTAAACCTTTAGAACTCTTGCATCTTGACTTATTTGGTCCTACTCAAATCACTAGCTTGGGAGGTAAGAAATACTGCTTTGTGATTGTGGATGATTATTCTAGATATACTTGGGTGATATTTCTTGCTCATAAGGATGATGCCTTCAAGAATTTCACTTCATTGTTTGCTAAAGTGCAAAATCTGCTTGGCTTAAAAATTGTTAGGATTAGAAGTGATAATGGAACGGAATTCAAGTATTGTGGTTTTCCAGATTTCTGTGATCATAATGGCATAACACATGAGTTTTCGATTGCAAGAACTCCACAACAAAATGGTGTTGTAGAAAGGAAAAATAGGACACTACAAGAGGCTGCTAGAACTATGTTAAGTGAATGTAGTTTGCCAAAATACCTTTGGGCTGAAGCGGTAAACACTGCATGTTATGTGATGAACAGAATCCTTTTGAGACCCATTTTGAATAAGACATCTTATGAACTGATTTTTGATAAAAAACCTACGGTTGGATACTTCAAAGTCTTTGGTTGTAAATGTTTTATTTTAAATTTAAAGGAACATCTTGGTAAGTTTGAGAAAAAATCTGATGAAGGAATATTTTTGGGTTATTGTGAGAACAAAAGATGATATAGAGTCTTTAATAGAAGGACTCTTGTGATAGAAGAAGCCATTCACATAACATTTGATGAAACTAATGATGATAATTCCAAAAAGTCGTGTGAAGATGATGATGTAGGTGTTCGTGAAGGAATGGAAAAGCTGAAAATTGGTGATGAAGGAATTTCTAAACCAGCAGCAATGGAAATGATGGATGAAGCTCATAATGATCAAGAAAAGGGTGATGAAGATGAGAATGATGATTCAGTCAAAGACCTTCCCAATGCTTGGAAATTCAGCCATAATCATCCAAGAGAGCTTATAATTGGTGATCCATCCGAAAAGGTAAAGACTCGTTCTTCATCTAGAAAATTGATAGACAATTTTGCTTTAGTTTCTCTTTTTGAACCCAAAAATATCAATGATGCTTTAAAGGATGATAACTGGATTTTGGCTATGCAAGAGGAACTTAATCAATTTGAGAGAAATAAGGTTTGGACACTTGTTGATAGACCTCAAAATCAACCTATCATTGGCACAAAGTGGATATTCAGAAATAAATTAGATGATAAAGGTGTTGTTGTAAGAAATAAAGCCAGATTAGTTGCTAAAGGATATGCACAAGAAGAAGGAATTGATTTTGATGAAACATTTGCTCCCGTAGCGAGATTAGAATCTATTAGAATGCTTCTTGCTTTTGCTTGTTTCAAAGGTTTCAAATTGTTTCAAATGGATGTTAAAAGTGCATTTTTAAATGGTTTTATTGATCAAGAAGTATATGTGGATCAACCCCCCGGTTTTGAAAATACAAAATTTCCAAGTCATGTGTTTAAACTATCTAAAGCATTATATGGTTTAAAACAGGCTCTAAGAGCTTGGTATGAAAGGTTAAGTGGTTTCTTGATTGAAAATGGTTTCGAAAGAGGTATTGTGGACACCACACTTTTTACTAAGCAAGTGTTAAATGACCTTCTTATTGTGCAAATATATGTTGATGATATTATTTTTGGTGCTACTAATGAGTATCTACGCAAGGATTTTTCCACCACTATGCAAAGTGAATTTGAAATGAGTATGATGGGAGAATTAAATTTCTTCCTTGGACTTCAAATACATCAAGCCCTTGAGGGAATTTTTATAAATCAAGAAAAATATACCAAGGAATTGCTGAAAAAGTTTGGCATGGAGGACTCAAAGCAAGTTGGAACTCCAATGTGCACTTCTACAAAACTTGACAAAGATGAAGAAGGTAATCATGTGGATGAAAAACACTATAGAGGTATGATCGGAAGCTTACTCTATTTAACCGCAAGTAGACCTGATATTATGTTTGCTGTTTGCTTGTGTGCTAGATTTCAATCTTGTCCAAAAGAATCACATTTGAATGCTGTTAAAAGGATTTTTAGGTATTTGAAAGGTACATTAGACTATGGTCTTTGGTATGCTAGATCTAGTGAGTTTGCACTATATGGATATTCGGATGCTGATTTTGGAGGTTGTCGTGTGAATAGAAAGAGTACTAGTGGAACTTGTCACTTTCTTGGTAATTGCTTAGTCTCTTGGTTTAGCAAGAAACAAAATGCAATCTCCTTGTCTACAACCGAAGCGGAATATATTGCCGCTAGTGCATGTTGTGCTCAACTTTTATGGATGAAGCATACCTTGAATGATTTTGGATTATCATATGACTGCATGCCTATATTCTGTGATAATACTAGTGCTATCAATTTGACCAAAAATCCAATTCAACATTCTAGGACAAAGCATATAGATATAAAGCATCACTTTATTCGCGATCTTGTTCAAAAAGGTGAAGTATGTGTAAATTACGTTTGTTCTAAAGATCAATTTGCTGATATTTTTACAAAAGCTTTGCCATTAGATCAGTTCATTCATCTAAGATCAAAATTAGGAATAATCGAAAAATCATCTTAAAATTTCTCAAAGTCTTCGGACGTCCGAAAGAAGATGAACGGACGTCCGATAATGTTCTTCAGCTATTTTTTTTTTTCCAGAAAACACCTGTTCGGACGAAGCTGTCGAACACACGACTTCGTTCGGTCGTCCGACAGTGCAACGGCTCACTTTTTAAAATAACTTTCTCCCTCATTTGCTTCAAACTCTTTTTCTTCTATTTCCTCTCGGACGATAACTCTCTCATTTCTCACTCTCAAATTCATACCATTCTGAAGCTCTCATTCCCAAATTGACTCAAACAAAACTTTTCCTGGTTGATTGCGATTTATTTCTCCTGATCATTTCACTGAATCGCTTAACAATTCGTAAATTCCCAAATTTCCCTCAAAACCCTACTTTCTCATAACCGCTCTGTCAAATCTTGTTCAAGGCTTTTTTGTCCCAAAATTTCTGTGCGATTCACTTCCCTACTACTGTGTGCATCATTTACACCCTTCATTCCACACATTTCGCACAATGGTGAATCTAAGAGGAGGAAAGGTTACTGCCGGACGCAAGCATCCACTCAGGGATGAGGAGGAGGATCTTCCTACGGTCAAACGTTCATCCAAACGCTTCAAGAGAGGAGCCGTAAAAGGTCAAATGTCACGGCCTACTCCACAACCCACCTCTCAGCCTGAATCTGGACAGGGAACCTCTTCTCAACCGCCTCCAAAATCAGCCACACTCCCTACATTCTTTGATGATGCTGCAAAAGACAAACACTCCTGGATATCCCAGAAAGGTGTCATCCCTCAACGAATTGTAAACTCTTCTGAATTTCGCCACATAGGTTTAGAATCCATTCTGAATCTATTTGCGTTCCAGAAATGGTCACATCTCGTTTCTATGCCCAATGTTTATTACCCTGAAATGCTGTATCAATTCTTTGCTAATCTTAGGAAAGGCACTGATCAGACTGAGATTATGTCCAGGGTTAATGGGGTAGACTTAGTCTTTGATTCTGAAATTGTGAATGATATTTTAAAAACTACTATTGAACCTGGATGCAAGGATAAAATTGCAAATTTCTTTTCCTATGAAGAGCACCCTACTGCTGATAATCATTTTGATGGGGCTAAAATGTTAACTTATTTTAAAAGAAGTTTTTCCTCCCCTGCTGATGCTAAACTGAATGATCTTGCTCCTGTGAATCTAATTGCCTTTTCAATCATTTCAAACCTGCTTGTACCCACTGATGGCCATAGAACTGATGCAAACAAAATGGAGTTGTATCTCTTTTACTGTTTTCGAGAAAAAATTCGTATTGATTTTGGTTTTGTCATGTGCAAGTTTTTACTTCGCTATGCCACTGATTCTCGCAGAAAATTATCTTATGGAAAATTTCTTCAAAAGATTTTTGAGTTTTACAAAGTTCCAATTCTAGGTGTTTGTCCCAAAGAAGCATCTTCTTATGCCTTTACCAAAGGATATTTTGAAAGGAAAAATCTTGTTTTTAAAGATAATCTGTGGGCTTATAAGGGGGCATCATCTAGTGAACAGAGGTCTAAGACTGCACATGATCCTTCATCTGTTTCACTCACTCCCATTCATCCCAGGAAGTCTGCCACTAAAGCATCTTCCTCCTCCAATGATGAAGTGATTGAGTTCCTTCGTGAACTCAAACAGCATGTTCTTCTTCTAGAACATGGTCTAATGCTCACCATGTCCTCTGAGCAACAAACAGCCTTCCTAGACAAAAAGAACCTTCTTTTTCCCCCACCTGTGGTTGAGGAAGTTTCCCATGACAAAGAGCCACACCCCACTGATCCAAGCTCATCAATTCCAGACCCTGGTTCATCAACTCCTGTGACTCCTCATGGCCCTTCCACATCAGATAAAGGCAAGGCACCAGTTGAAGAGGCTGCTGAAGATGATGAAGAAACTGAAGAGGAGGACCTCTCCCAATATCAGCTCTCTCGAAAAACACCTGGATCCACATAGTTCACCATTTAGGACATTTGCATTTTGTTTGTCTATTTCATGTGTTTGTGGTGTTCAACAATGGATATGTAGATGAATTCAACATTTGGTAATGATTATGTTTATGTTTCTTTTGGTACTGTTTGATAGATGTTTAAGTATTTTGAATGATGATTGTGTGGATGTAATGAATTTTTTGGTTTGCATTGATGAATGTGTTTGTGGATGAGATGGATGTGATTGATTGCCCTTTTGTGATGACAAAAAGGGGGAGAGGACTGGATTGATTGATGATTGATGATGTTGGATTGATTGATTGATTGATGATTTGATTAAATTTGGATTGGCTGATGGATTGAATTGGTAAAATGTTGGATGTTGGCTGCTTAATTGTCATATTTTGGATAATTGTTTAATTCGGTTGGGCAGCCAAGTGAGGGGGAGTTTTTCAAATTTTTTTTATGATTCACTAAGTAAGGGGGAGTTCTTGTCTATTGAGAAAGGGGGAGTTTTTATTGCAATCATCAAATCTCATTTCAAACCTTTGTTTTGTCATCATCAAAAAGGGGGAGAATGTTATTTTTGATTTTGATGATCACAAAGGACTTTGAAATGTTTATCTAACTCTCTTCAAATATAAGTGTTTTTTGCCTATCAAAGAATCAGGTACGAATATGTCAAGA